>NC_090128.1:16453430-16753430 GCF_040581485.1 Linepithema humile
TGAGATTACAAAATATATTGAAATTGTATAATTTAAACGTATAATCTTTACCCTGCAATATAATAGAGTGAAATCCCTTTCTATTATAATAATCAGTAGCATTTCCTATGGGTTGCTTACATGGAATATGACATCCATCTATAGCCCCAATTACATCTGGAAACCCTCGTGATCTATTTTGAAATATCTAAAATTATAAGTGATAATAAAGAATTATTTCATATATTAATAGAAAAAAGTGCATTTTAATTGAACAACATACATTACTAGATAACTGACACTGAATTGCATTTGGCCATTTTATGTATTCAGGCATTAACATTACCAATGCATTAATAACATTCTTAAATATTTTATGACCAGTACTTTTTCCTAAATCAAATCTATCGCCTGCAGCTAAGAAACTTTCTGGTTTAGCCAAAATCCAGATTGTAAACATCAATTTTTTTTCCATGCTTACATTAACATTTTCCTCGTTAATAAAAGGAGCAACTACATTAAGCAATTCCTATAATAAAAAATATGTAATTTTTCAAATAAAAGATATAAATATATATATGTGTGTGTGTGTGTGTGTGTGTGTGTGTATATACATATTATATTTATATACTTTATTATTATAAATTTTTTCTACAATATAGTAATATAAAAAATAGTCAACTTTAAAAGTTATTTTCTTTAGTTTATTTTTGTGTGCTACAAATATTATACATACTCACATACAGCATATATATATATATAATATATAAATACTGTGTGTGTAAATATAATCATTTATAGACAAATAAACTAAGATAATAATTTTGATGGTAAAAATGGATTATTTTTTATATTTTAGAAAAAATTTATAATATATATATATATATATGCACATATATAGTATATATTTTTATATGAATGTATATCTGTCTATATCTATAAATACCTGAAACGTGCGTCGTGACATTCTAAAATGTTCAATAAAATGTATATCTGTATACCGAGGAATTGTTATTTCGAAATAATTTTTATTTCGTACTCTTTCATTTCGCCTTCTGATTCTTAAATCTGCCAATTCGTGGTCCAATTCTTCTATTATAATATTCATAATAAAATGTAATATATCTAGGTCATCATCCATCAACATAATTAACATTGCATATTCCATAATGTAACCACACACGTATACTTCGTATTGAGTTATAACCTATAATAATAAAGCGTTTAGCGCTGATTTCTGCTGAACGACCATCTTTAGTATGTTGGAAAAAATGGCGATTGTTTAGGAACATGTTGGAAAATCATAAATCGCTAGCGAGCGTTCAGCAGAAAATCTTGCAACAGTTGCAAAGCTGCTTGTTCTGCTGAACGCGGCCAATGTCTTGTATCTCCTTCCCACCAAGCCTAGCATCAAACCGGTTTTGACGCTCACACCATTTCTTCTGCCAAGCGTTGGCAGCAAAAATGCTTTCCCGAATTTCGCTCCACGCGACTAAGTCGACTAGCGGCGTGTTGCTTTCGCTCGACGCGATATTTTTTCTGAGATTTACAGTCTTTTATGAAATATATATCATATTCATATTAATAAAATATTTTAACATTATGTATTTGCAGAATATGATTTTTCACGTTAATGTATAAAATAAGAATAAAGTAATAAAAATTATATATCGCAATATATAAACAAAACAAGTAACATTTCTACAATTTTAGTAGAAAAACATTTTTCCTATTAAAACATATTAACATGAGTTAATTGCGACAAAAATAAGCTTTGAACATATTTAATATATTATTAATTTATTTATGTTCCAATTTTACACATTAACGTGAAAAATCACATTATAAATGCATAATATCTTTTGTAAATAGCAAGATACATTGAGAAGTAAAGAAAAGAATTGATTGAAAATAAAAGAAACATGTTTTTACTTAAAAAATATTTATGACTATCTTATTTAACACAAAAGTAATCTGGACAAAGCATACCAATGTGATTATACATCGGATAGTTTAGTATTTTAACTTTATTTTAATCATTTTAATATAGTGGTCTTCCGCACCACCCAAGAGGTGGATCTTCGCCAGAAACCCTATTGTACCATTTTTCATTTTTCTTATCATTACTTTTATATAGATATAGTGTCGTTTGCAGACAAGATACTTATCATACACTTGTCGGTCATAAATGTGGTGTCATTTGTAGACAAAATACTTGTTACATATCGTTTACAAGTGTGTCATTTGCAGATAAAATACTTGTTACATGCCTGTCGTTTATAAGTGTGGTGTTCTTTGTGGACATATTAATAAAATTTTATTTATCTTAATTAAAAATGATAAGAGAGTCAACAAATAATAAAATTATAAAAGGAAAGGAGCAATAGGAATCTGTTGAATTCGTTTATAATGTTAACCAGCAGGGGATTCAATAATTACACCAGTATGGTTATTAGAATACTAACGTGACTATATTTTCTATAAGTCTATGGATATATCGAGTACTTATATATTCTCCTGCTTACACGCACACAGGCTTCCTGTTCCAAGCCGGAAAACGGAATGCCACGATCGGCACACGCCCGCACGCTAATTGCTTGAGCGCCCACATATCGCAACCTAAACTTGGCGCTCTTATACTCGGCGCGTCTTATGAATCCGAATACATAACAGCTCTTCCTTTTTTTTACAAAAGTTCCTTAATTGTACATATAAAAGAAAACAATTTAATAACTCAACGCAACTCATACATATTTTTTTATTAGTGTGAAAATAGAAAATCTGAGTACCGATCCGGTTCCCTTCTATTTCGTTTGGGCCGTTCGTTTCGAACTTGTTCCCCCGAGTGCTTATCAGTTGCCTCTATAGGCAATGCTATTTGTTCGCCTGTATCCTTCTCTGTCCCTTTCTCAGGTGAAATGTGGACGGTGCTACTTTTTGATTTATCATTTGTCACTGTATCCGATCTCTCTCTACTCGACTTAATTTCTGACTTATCTAAGTCTGGATTTGAATAGTTAAATCTATCCATCGCCTCTTGCGATTTATTATTATCAGTGTTTTGTTCGTTCAAACGCAATTGATTTACATGTCTTTTCCAGATTTTTCCATTCTCTAATCTTATTAAATAATGTAACTTTCCTAATTTCCTGTAAACTATACCGAAACGCCATTTTGATTTTTTTTCTAAGTATTCACGTGCTGCAATTTTATTTCCCACTTGAAAATTTCTTGTTTCATTACTCCTTACTGATTTTTTTTTTTCAATTTTTTTTGGAGACAATAGATCCAACCGATTTCGCAATTTTCGTCCGAACATGATTTCGGCGGGTGATTGTTTTAACTCCGGAAATGGAGTAATGCGGTAATGAAACAAAAACTTTTGAACGCTACCTATTACATTTTCTTTTCCTAAATTTGTTTTACGCAGCCATTGTTTCAATGTTTGTACGAATCTTTCCGCTGCACCATTGGTAGCCGGATGATAAGGAGCTGTCAGTCTATGGATAATCCCATTTGCTTTGATAAAATCTTGAAACTCTTGTGATATGAATGTTCTACCATTATCTGTTACTAGCATTCGTGGAATACCGAATCTAGCAAAAATTTCACGACATTTTTCAATAGTACTTGGAGCAGTAATATTATTCATTACATAAACTTCAGGCCATTTAGTATGCGCGTCAACGCAAACTAGAAAATTATGACCTGCAAATGGTCCTGCAAAATCCATATGGATTCTTTGGAACGCTTCCTCAGTAGGCTCCCAATGATGCAAAGGCGCATGCTTCGGATTATTTTGAACGCGACTACATTCATTACAACTACGAACAGTTTTTTCAATTTCTAAATCTATTCCTTGCCACCAAACATAGTTTCTCGCTAGGGCTTTCATTCTAACAATGCCTATATGGCCTAAGTGCAGTTCTTTAAGGATTTTATTTCTAAATTTTTTTGGAATTACAACTCTATCTTTCCTCAACAGAATTCCGTTATTTAACGCGAATTCGTGGTTTTGCAAACCAAATTTTTTTAAACATGTACCTTGTTCCAGAGCTTCAACTATTTTTAAGAGATTCTCATCTTTTCGTGTTTCTGTTTGAATTTCGCTTGCTTTAACAGGTAGCATATTTAACGTATCAACAGTATACACGTCTAGCGCATCATACTTCGCCCTATTATTTTCTTTTATCGGTAGTCGCGAAAATCCGTCAGCGTTTCCATGATTTTCAGTTTTTCTAAATTTTATATCAAAATCAAAACCTTGGAGGAAAACCGCGTAGTGCTGCATCCGCATTGCACTGTACGCCAGTAAGCCTTTTCCAGGATTCAAAATTTGCGTTAACGGTTTATTATCCGTGAGTAAAATGAAATGTTTACCGTATAGAAAATTATGAAACTTTTTTACTCCGAAAATAATGGCATACGCCTCTTTATCGATTTGCGTATATTTTCTTTGCGTATCATTTAACGTGCTCGAAGCATATTCTATTACTCGCTCTGTTCCGTTTGGATAAACATGCGATAATACGGCTCCGACACCATATGGACTAGCATCCATAGCTAAAACGATTGGCAGATTTGGATTGAACGACACTAAAATTTTATCATTACAGAACGCTTGTTTTGCGCTATTAAACGCCCTTTTACAAGCTGCGGTCCATTTAAAATGCGAATTCTTTTTCAACAAGTCATTTAATGGTTTCAACATGTCACTCATATTTTCTATAAATCGTCCGTAATAATTTATTAAACCAATGAACGCTCGCACTTCGGATACGTTCTTGAGTTTTGGCAGCTTTTCTACTGCTTCCATTTTCTTTTTCTCCTTTTTTATACCATCTTTTCCGATGATGTGCCCGCAGTATGAAATTTGATTTTTTAAAAATGCACATTTTTCTAAATTTATTCTTATATTATATTCTGATAAACGACTCAAGACTAGTTCTAAAATCTCAAAATGTTTTTCAATGTTTACACTTGCGATCTTAATATCGTCCAGAAAAACAGTAATATCTGGAATATTTTTCAAAATATTTTCGATCGTTCTCTGCCATATCGCCGGTGCCGATGCTACTCCATACATAAGTCGATTACATTGATATAGACCCTTGGAAGTATTAATTGTAAGGATTTCTTTATCTTCATTTCTTAACTCTAATTGCAAATAGGCTTGTTTTAAATCTATTTTTGAAAACACCTTACAACCAGCCATCTTAGCAAAAAGTTCCTCATGAGTGGGTAATGGATGCTCATCAACGATTAAACATGAATTTACCGTTACGCTGAAATCGCCACATATTCTCACCCCGCCGTCTTTCTTTAAAACTGGGACAATCGGAGTTGCCCAGGTGGATGCTTCTACTGGTTTCAAAATTCCCGCTTCAACCATTCTATTTAACTCATTTTCTACTTTATTTTTAATTTGGAAAGGCACTTGTCTACTACGCAAAAACACAGGTTGTGAGTTTGGTTTTAAGTTTAATTGAGCTTTGATTTTTTTAATTGGTTCAAAATCCTCACTTGTTACATTAGCGTATTTTTCTAACAGATTTTTCAACCGATTATTACACGATTGTTCTACTAAATGTAATGATTTCGCCTCTTCCAGGCTCTCTTTAAATTTGTTAAATGATTTTAATTGATTTATCCATTCACGACCCAAGAGTGGCTGTCTATTATATTCGACTACATACATATTCAAATGCTTCCACGTATCTACATCTTTTACTTTAACTTTAACAAATCCTATAGGAACGAAATTCTTTTTACAATATGTTCTTAATTTCAACTTAGTTTTCAAGATTTTTGATTTGGGGAAATTTAATTTCACCCAAGGCTGACTCACCAGCGTTACCGCCGCACCTGAATCCACGTCGAATTCTATTTTCTTATCTTCTATTTGGAGAGAGACCGAATACTTTGACCGATGATTCTCATGTTCGTGCTCTTGGTCTATTGTGGCGATATCTACACAGTCTGACCTTTCTTCTTGCACACTTTTTTTAAATGGCCGTAACCGCCGCATTCCAAACATTTCGTACCCCGAGGAAGAGAGCAGGAAGGCGCTAAATGGTTTCCACCACACCTAAAACATATAATTTTATTATTATTTTTGAACCCGTTTTTAAAATGTTTTACAACTTCTGCATTATGTGCTGTCTTCTTTGACTCCGCTTTCCCGAACGGCTGCTTCCTGCGATCCTTTTCCTTTGACTTCTTCTTGTTTTTACTTCCAGTTCCGACGAAGTCGGAGTCATATCTTAACATAAATTCGACTGCCACTGCCGATTCGTCCTTCAGCTTGTTTACCCCTTGATCAGCCATCTCCATTGCGCAGGCGATTTTGAGAGCTCGCTCCTTTGTTAAATCAATCGTTTCCAAAAGTCTGGCTTGGATCCGTGGGTTTTTGATTCCAAAAACGAATTGATTTCGTAATTCCGTGTTTAAATAATTGCCGAATTTACAATATAACGACAATTTTTGAAGTGCCGCCATGTATTCCTGCGCGGCCTCTCCTTCTTTTTGCATTCTTTTGCGGAATGTATAGATTTCCGCAATTTCCAGCGGCTCTGGCGAATAATATTCTCCCAGCCTATTACATAATTCCTCGAAGGGTTTGGCATACGGATCTTCTGGATCAAGCCAATCACACAGTACTCCGAATGTCTCAACTCCAATATAATGAAGCAAGTACACAACTTTTTCTTCACTGTTCGTTATTTTGAAAACCTTGAACGAACCTTCGAGTCGTTGTAACCAACGTTTCCACGTTTGGGTCGCCGGATCAAATTTTTCAATTTGAATCACATTATGTGCATTTGCGATATTCGCAGGTTCAGCTCCTGCATTTGCTAGATTTCTTGGACCACCAGAACCACTTGTAGACATTATATTTAACGTCCTTTTCTATTGTCTTAGGAGAAAACAAAAAAAAAATCGATGCCGACCGATCGTCTCTCACGCACGTTTCCACGTTGTACTGTCTTTCACCGACTCACTCTCTCACTGGTATCCCGTCTTCGTCGCCAGTTTTGTTGAATTCGTTTATGATGTTAACCAGCAGGGGATTCAATAATTACACCAGTATGGTTATTAGAATACTAACGTGACTATATTTTCTATAAGTCTATGGATATATCGAGTACTTATATATTCTCCTGCTTACACGCACACAGGCTTCCTGTTCCAAGCCGGAAAACGGAATGCCACGATCGGCACACGCCCGCACGCTAATTGCTTGAGCGCCCACATATCGCAACCTAAACTTGGCGCTCTTATACTCGGCGCGTCTTATGAATCCGAATACATAACAGAATCAAAACGCTAGATTTTAGTGCGAACGAACTTGTATTATAATAACATTAGTATAAACAGACATTTTATAGCCTGTCATCTGGCTATCCTTAGTGTGAAATAAATAAAATACATATGAAAACGCACGCTTTACGCACGCTTACGCACGCACGATTTACATTAAGATCTGATTTAAAACAAATATAATTTAGATGCAAGATTTGTTGTAAAATTAATAAAAAAAGTTAGTTTTAACATTGATATAATCAATGTTAGCTCGTCGGTTTTACAAATAAAAGCTCGTCGGTTTTACAAATAAAAAATAGAAGAAAAAAATTAAAAATTAAAAATTTGTCAAAAATTTTATAAAAAAAGTTAATTAAAATAAAATAAAATAATAAAATTAATTAAAATCATTTAATATTCGAGATCAACAAGTTAAAGAAAAGTTAGTTAATAAAAAAATAATAAAATAAAACAAAATGAAATTTATAAAATTTATGTTAAGATAAATAATAGTTTTTTATTATTGTATGACCTCTTCCCCGACTGCCTCTTCTGTTCCCCCGGCCACCTCTGTTGTTTTGGCCTCCTCTTCTTCTTGTTATTCCAGAAGGACCTGGTCTAACATTATTGTCATTTTGTAAATTTTGCCGAGCGTACCACCGTGCACGCGACCAACCACCTCCTCTTCTTTTTTTTCTAAAAATAAACACATTTATAGATTAATAATTTAAAACAATTATGCATATGAATAAATCATTTAGTTACAAAAAAATAAATAAATATCAATATATATGAAAAAGGCTAATGGAGCAAGTGTATGATAATCTTTAATGATATATCTTGTCTGCAAACGACACTATATCTATATAAAGGTAATGATAAGAAAAATGAAAAATGGTACAATAGGGTTCCTGGCAAAGATCCATCTCTTGGGTGGTGCGGAAGACCACTATATTAAAATGGTTAAAATAAAGTTAAAATACTAAACTATCCGATGTATAATCACATTGGTATGCTTTGTCCAGATTATTTTTGTGTTAAATAAGATAGTCATAAATATTTTTTAAGTAAAAACATGTTTCTTTTATTTTCAATCAATTCTTTCCTTTACTTCTCAATGTATCTTGCTATTTACAAAAGATATTATGCATTTATAATGTGATTTTTCACGTTAATGTGTAAAATTGGAACATAAATAAATTAATAATATATTAAATATGTTCAAAGCTTATTTTTGTCGCAATTAACTCATGTTAATATGTTTTAATAGGAAAAATGTTTTTCTACTAAAATTGTAGAAATGTTACTTGTTTTGTTTATATATTGCGATATATAATTTTTATTACTTTATTCTTATTTTATACATTAACGTGAAAAATCATATTCTGCAAATACATAATGTTAAAATATTTTATTAATATGAATATGATATATATTTCATAAAAGACTGTAAATCTCAGAAAAAATATCGCGTCGAGCGAAAGCAACACGCCGCTAGTCGACTTAGTCGCGTGGAGCGAAATTCGGGAAAGCATTTTTGCTGCCAACGCTTGGCAGAAGAAATGGTGTGAGCGTCAAAACCGGTTTGATGCTAGGCTTGGTGGGAAGGAGATACAAGACATTGGTCCGCTCACTTCTACCAGTCGACAGCCGAGCGCACACGGACACGTGACGTCAGCGGGTTTCGGTTGTGTGCGTGTGGAGCTCTCCGGGGAAAACTGGCAGCTATGTCGGCGGTTTCGGCGGCGGGCCCCCACTAACGGAAATTCGGAACGGTCGGGTGTGGGGGTCCGTTCGGCGATTGACCGCCGTTGTTTTCGATAAAAGTTTTATCGGCGCTCGATGCGCCCTTGGTGGGCTACGGACGATGGACGGTCCGTAGCCGTAACGATGCAGTTTGCGGGCTGCACCGTTACAAGACTTTAATTTTTTCTAAAACAAATATTGTATATTAATTGAAAAAAACCGTGTCATAAAACTTGAAACTTTATTGGTCGGATCGAATACTTGTTTATTTTTTAAAATATGACTACCCTAAAAATTTTAAAAAATTTATTTACCAATCCTTTATAAATCAGATATTGTCAAAAATTATTTTAAAAATATCTTATTTATAAAAGATTGATAAATAAAAATATGCAACAAAAATGAATGAAATAATGAGACAACAAAGGATTTTTTGAAATTTTTTAATTTGGAAATTCATAATTTACAGTTCAATATAACAGAATCGTAAAAAAAATTTAAAACATTGTGGTTTATAATTACAGAAAAGCAGGTCATAACAATTCTTTACACGATTTCACGTCACAAAATTATTCGCTCACGCTACGAATCGACTAAAACAAATGCAGTCTACTAACTTCAATGGGTATTTGTTTCTGATTGTTGCTTAAGATAGTATAACATAGAAAAGCATTCAGTAAGCATCGATTTCCATTTATAACTTCTCGTTTCAATAATTCATTATCATGGGCAGAAAAAGCAAAGAAACAAATCTTGAAGTTAGGAAATTAATTATTTTTTATTGAAAAAATAGTAAATCTTTAAGAGAAATTGGAAGTATTGTTTGTAAAAGTTATTTGACGGCGCGATACGTTATTAAACGATACGAAGAAGAAGGACGAATAGAAAATAAAACAGGCCGTGGTAGAAAAAAATGATTAAATTCCTCAAAAGAGCGTTTGTAGTTAGGAAAGTTAAAGAAAATCCGAAGATAAGTGCTCCCCGAATAAACTCACTTCTTCAAAATTTCTCTGAAAAAAAAGTTTCCCACGAAACAGTTCGAAGAGTACTACGGAAAAAATTCGCAAACATTCTATTACAAGCAAAACTGAGTTGCAAAATAGATTACAAAAGGAATGGCAAAAAATAGACAGCGATTATTTGAAAAAAATAGTAGGATCGATGCCAAAAAGAATTTGCCGAAGTTATAAAACAAAAAGGGTATCCCACTAAGTATAAATTTTATTAAAATAATAATTTCTACAAAATGAGCGAATAATTTTGTGACGTGGAAACGTGTAAAGAATTGTTATAACCTGTTTTTCTGTAATTATAAACCACAATGTTCCAAATTTTTTTACAATTCTATTATATTGAACTGTAAATTATGTATTTCCAAATTTAAAAATTTCAAAAAGTCCCTTGTTGTCTCATTATTTCATTCATCTTTGTTGCATTCTCGATTGAGCGAATAATTTTGTGACTCACAGTATATATATATCATCAACAGTCCTGAGAGAGATTATAGTTTTATAAAACAATCTCCTAGCACAGTTCTCGGAATTTGTTGAACATTTCTGTCGATTTCCGCGGTATACGCCTTCTTTCTTCTCCATACCGCGCTCGCTGCAGCCGCTAGGGTCAACGCCGCCGAGCGTTAGGAGCGACACTATTTAATTATGAGTGAATTCTTCTCCCTATTTATTAAAATTTTAAAAAATTTATTAAAATTTATTAAAAATAAATTTATTATTAAATTTATTAAGTGAAAATATTTCAATAGATTTCCACATCACCCATGAGGTACAAATGCTGACGCGTTTTTTTAAAAGTGGTTTTTCCAGTAGGTCCGCTCCATTGAATATAAAAATGCAGAAATCGGCTGAAATGTTCAACAAATTCCGAGCACTGTCCTAGCAAAACAAGTAAACAGCGAGCGTCTCAGTAAAAATTGAGATAAATACGCTACGCTCATAGTCAGTGTGCAACGGAAAGTCTGTGTGTTACCGTGCAGCTTCGTTTCACATTTCTCATTTTGCAATATTATTGTTTTATAAAATATCGTTTTTATATTTTCTTTTATTTTTGTTTAATTGTTATTTAATTTATACAATTTTTTAGTTTTATATTTAAAAAGTTTATGAAACATATTTAACATTTATTAAATAAAGTATAATAAATAATCAGTGGACAATGGAAATAATTTATGATAAATGTGCTTATAAAAACTGTCATAACGGACAATATACTACAGATTCACATTTATTTAGATTTCCATCAAAGCAAGATGCAAGACAAAAATTATGGATACGCAACAGTGGTAAGTTTTGTTTATAAGTTATTTTTTAAAAGCATACTTTTGCATATTTTTGAAATCGTGTTTATAAAAATAAGAAATGTTTCTTTAAATGATATAAATATATTCAATGATAATGTGTTGATGTATACACATTTAACAGCAAAATTAAAGCATTACCCGTTCTGCCCTCCAAACTTCAAGAGAATTTATAACTTCGTCAAAAGTAGGCATAATAAAATGTTCTAAGAAGCATTTTACAACTTGAAAGCTTTACTTTTGAGATCGGTATTTTAGTAAATGACTTACTGATTTTTTACAAAGCTACATCAAATATAAATAGAGATGCGTCAAATTTTAAAATTTTTTACTTTGAGAAGTTCCAATGCGTGATTTATAAATCGCATACAAATGCGGTTTACATTATTTAAAAGCGTAAATCTTTACCTTTAAATAATTCGATTGAACGTTGTGCAATTTTTTCAACAAATTATTCAATGTTAAAGTAATAAAACCATTTTTGCTTCAATATTAACACTTTCAAAAGTTATAAACCGCATTTGTAAGCGATTTTTAATTCATGCCATTGAACTTTGCAAAGTTCATACAAAAATTTTGAAATTTAACGCATTTTGCATTTTTTATTTATATCCGTATAGTTTCGTAAAAAATCAGTAACTTGTTTACTAAAGTACCAATCTGAAAAGTAAAGATTTCAAATGTAAAATTTGAATATGGAATATTTCATTATGATCATTTTTGACAAAGTTACACTCTTTCGAAATTTGTCTATTTTTAGAGAGCAGAATGAGTGATACTTTAATTTTGCTGTCGAATGTATAAGTAAAAGTAGTAATCTTAAATTTGTTTATAAAATGATTTAAAAATGATACTCTTAATTCGAGTTTTGATATCTTGTAGAGCAAAGTTATTTGATATTTAATTTTTAATAGGCTAAAGAACGTATTACGAATTTATGGATAAAAAAATTAAGACTTTTGTTATTCTGATATTTTCCTTGTAATTATATATTGAGCAATAGATAGATGATCTCGGCATCTTTCGCGCATCAATATGTATTTTAGTGCTTGCTGAATATGTAAGGATTTCATAAAAAATTAAACTTTTTGATATAAGAAGTTTATAAAAAAAACATTAAAGAATAGTTAAATAAAGTACAATATAAGCGCGTGCGGATAAGATCAGCGGGATTTCGAGCCCAAGCACATCTCACGCACACACGAAACGCTGTACCTGTGTGATGCGCGCTGTTACGTGCCGCAACTTATAGTTTCTTAGATTACTCTTTATTCTAACCTTTGAACCTTTTTTTATCTTTACTCCTTCTTGATCCTAAACATGTGACCCTTCGATAACTGCAATAAACATAAACGCTGTCCCTATGCCTAACGCATATTTTCTTTTTGACAAAACCGCCTCCTTCCAATAAACATTCCGCCGCTACGATTTTCCTACAGCACCTTAAACGAAGATCATTCTCGCCAGTTCAGTTCTCGATCAAAGCTCAAACCAGCAACACCGAATAAATACTTTTTCCACAAACGTGTCCCGACTTATTCTAAATAATCTATTACGTAGCAATACGCTCGTAACAATTGGTGGCAGCGATGGAATTGTTTGTGTGTAAAAGTGCGGAAATTTTTGCTATAATTGAGCTGATTGCTGTTAGTTAATATCAAGTAAAAGAAAGTTAGAAACCCGGAATTCGAGAAAACTTCGTAGCCAAGCAAAGCTATCAAGTAGAAGAACCGAGGTCAACCATAACTTGGTGCTATCCTGACGAAATTAACGGGAGCACATTTCGATCAACCTGCTAAGATCCTGTCTGTTAGCCGTTAAACCACGACGTGTAATTTACAACCTAGGAAAATTTACAACCCAGAGGAAAAAGGCATCAGGACGTTCCTGGACGAGCACAGCAGCTAACGAAGGAAAAGGACAGTAACAACGAGACTCCGTGGACGGCCAGCACGAAAAAAGGTCAACCCTCATCATCATCTCATCTACGTCATCATCATCGGTTCATCTATATCTACCAGCGGCGTGAAACCATCTCGTCATAGATATGCTGCGCATCGTACTTCTGTAAGTCTATGAATTTTGTAAACTTTAGAGACACTAAAGCGCATTATAATACAGACAGTTCGGAAAGTAGTTCGTCGATTAGTTATATTAGCGATAATAATTCTAAACATAATCACGTAATCCTAAATTTAGAAACGATCAATATGAACGATCGAACAGAAACGGTAGAGTCAGCGCAAGGCGTAGATCATTTTGGCACAAATCTAGAAAGTCGAAGATCCTCTACGAGTAACAGTAGCTATTTTCCCGTCCGTAATAGTTTATCGCTCATACCTGTTTTTAATAGAAAAAATATTCCAGTGACGCAATTTACAGCAGATTGTAAAAGAGTTAATGATTTAGTTGAGCCAGACGATAAGTTATTTTTCTTTAGATCGGTCTTACAAGTTAAATTAACGGGAGATGCCGCGTTAGTGAGAACAATCTATACAATAAATAATCTTGATGATTTATGCAAAGCATTAGAAAAGGAATTCGGAAATTCCAAAAGTTTTGACCATTGGGAAATAAAAATTAATAAATTTCAGCAAAAAAGAAATGAATCCATTGAAGATTATGCTACTAGAACCAAAAAATTAAACTCTGAAATGATCCTTGCAATTTCTAATTACTCTGATCCAACAGCAAGAGCAGGACTAGAATCTTTGCAATGAATAAATTAATTACTCATTTCTTAGGCGGATTACACAATCAAACGGCACAACTTCTTTTATCACAAAAATTTAACACGTTAGAAGACGCAATAGAAAGTGCAACTAGGTACATTACAACATCTAATTATCATTCAGAAAGATTTAGACAAAATAGATTCAACGATACATCGCGAATAACTTGTAATTACTGCAGGAAAATAGGACACACTGAAAACGAATGTAGGAAAAAATGTTACGATTCACAAAATGCCTTTCGTAAAAATCCAAATTCTTGGCAAAATAACCAATATAATAACGTCAGATGCGAGCAAAATTTTTCGCGGAATAATAACCCGAACGGAAGCGGATTTAACAGTAACCAAAATTTTTTTAACACTAACTATCAATCCAACCGGTTTAATCAATCCAATCAATATAATCAATCGAATTATCAACGTAATAACAATTTATCTAACAACCTACCTAATAATTCAACTAATAATTCACATTTAAACTACCATGGCCAAGCGAAAAGCGCGCAACGTCAAGGCCAAATATCGAGTCGCGCACATCCGATTCAATCACTAGACAAGAGCAAGAACATATACAATCAGAACAACCTCAAGGAATCTTATATCAATCCCATTCGAAGAACTTAGAAATTCAGGAGACAGATTCTTGTTAGATACAGGCGCTGACATTAACATCATTAAAGCTAACGCATTAGAGCGCGATACACTTGTGTATGTCGATGAAAAAGTAGAAATTCAAGGCATAACCGAAGAAAAGCAACAAACTCTCGGAACTGCATACTTACATTCAAATACGGGAGTTCACGAATTTCATGTAGTGCCCAGTAAATTCCCTTTGAAGGAACAAGGAATTATAGGTTCTACATATCTGCGTCAAGAAAACGCGAAAATTGACTTCAAAACGCGAACGATAACAATTAGCAATAATCAAAGATACCCATTAGAATTTAGTAATCGAATAACGTTCCGAGTAGAAGTACTTACCCTGTGATGTTACAAACGAAACATTATAACATTGATAATGCATTCATAGATCACAAAGAATTAGAACGTGGTGTTTTTCTAATGAATAGCATAGTAAAAGTGAATCACGCGGGAGAAACGTATACATACGTGACAAACACGACAGAAAAAGAAGTAGAACTAGAGTTACCTGAGATCCATGTAGAGCCAGTGGATATTACCACGAGCCTGAGGGACAGCCCTACATATAAGATAGACTCGGTAATCTCAAATAATGTAACAAAAAGATTAAAATTATTAAAACAGAATTTAAGATTAGATCATCTAAATGAAGAAGAAAAACAGTCAATACAACCTATAATCGAAAATTTTAATGATATATTCTATTTACCGGGAGATTAATTAAAAGGTACTAATAGAATCACACACTCTATAAATACGACAGATAACATCCCTATAAACGTAAAACAATATAGATATCCACCGATCCATAAAAACGAAATTAAAAATCAGGTAAATAAATTATTAGATCAGGATATTATTTAACCGTCTGTTTCACCGTATAACTCACCGTTATGGGTAGTGCCGAAAAAACCCGACGCTGATGGCAACAAATGATGGCGGTTAGTAATAGACTTCCGTAAACTAAATGAAAAAACAGTCGGAGATGCATACCCTTTACCTAAAATATCAGATATCTTAGATCAATTAGGCAAAGCCAGGTATTTTTCGTGTTTTGATTTAGCCTCAGGCTTTCATCAAATTCCCATGGATCCGCAAGACACCGTAAAAACAACCTTTAACACGCCTAACGGTCATTTCGAGTATAAAAAAATGCCATTCGGTTTAAAGAACGCCCCCGCGACGTTTCAACGCCTGATGGATAACGTTTTAACCGGACTACAAGGAAATGTTTGCTTTGTTTATTTAGACGATATCGTTATATACGCACAAACTTTAGAAGAACATAAACAAAAATTACATCAAATTTTCGAACGAATCAAAGAAGCTGGTCTTAGCTTACAGCCAGACAAGTGTGAATTTTTCAAGCGCGAATTAACATGTTTAGGCCATATAATATCAGATAAGGGAGTTAAACCTAACCTAACCCAGAAAAGATAAAAGCAATCGAGCAATATTCCGTTCCTAAAAATCATAAACAAATAAAACAATTTTTAGGACTTGTAGGGTACTATCGTAGGTTTATTAAAAATTTTAGCAAAATTACAGAACCATTTACTTCACTTCTCAGAAAAAATGTACCATTTAAATGGAAAATGAAGCAACAAATTAATTATGAAAAACTAAAACAGTTACTATCGAGAGAACCTATTTTACAATATCCAGATTTTGATAAAGAATTTTTATTAACTATTGATGCAAGCGATGAAGGAATCGGTGCAATCTTATCACAAGGTGAAATAGGCAGCGATCTTCCCATTGGTTACGCTTCACGCACATTAAATAAAGCAGAAAGAAATTACGACACAACGGAAAAAGAACTTTTAGCTATTGTCTGGGCAGTAAAACATTTTCGACCTTACTTGTACGGTAAACCATTCAAAATTATCACGGATCACAAGCCGTTAACTTGACTCTTTAATGTTAAAGATCCATCATCCCGATTAATGTGCTGGCGATTGAAATTAGAAGAATATAATTATAAAGTCGTATAAAAAGAAGGAAAACTAAATACAAACGCAGATGCACTCTCTAGAAATCCGCAAATAATGACCTTCCAGATACAAGCTTCAGGTAGTACCCTAACAGCACACGATATCCTGCGTATCATCCCATTTTTATACTCATTCTACTGTGATTATCCGTTAAATACTGAGATCAATCCTATAATATTTTTTGCAGTATTATTCGGTTTTCTTTCGCACACGTATAATCTCAGGTTTGACTCAAACGGAAGTGATACGTACGCACTTCTTTCGCACACGTATAATCTCAGGTTTGACTCAAACGTACGGAAGTGATACGTACGCACTTCTATCGCGCGCGTATAATCTCAGGTTTGACGAGACCAGCACTAACCTGCGCCATTTACATACGTAATTCCTTTTCCCGCTTGCCCGCCATCAAGTGACACCACGCAACACCACGTATCCGAGGTTTTACTGATATCGAAGGTAATCCTTTTTTTCTTTAAGTTTTATTTCACAAAATAATGAATAAAGTGTAAGAGCTAGATAGTGTTTGTATATAATTTTTGTAATATTTTTATTATTTTTTATGTACTTGTTAAATTATTTTGCTTAAAATATTTTAAGGTTATGTTCGTAAACGGTTATAATTGCCTCTCACCTCTTTGGTTCTTGGTTAAATATACAATACATTTTCTTAATTATTTTTTAAACAATGTCTTAAAAAGATGATTTAACATAAAACTGTTTTCAGTTCGCAGTATCGTTCCTTTGAAGTTCTCTAGCTTAGACTTCTAGAACTTTATTTTATATTGTAAGTTTTATGTAAATATTTTTACGCTTACGGTCGTAATTTTGAAATAAAAATATCAATTAATAAGAAATTGACTGATTAATTAACTTAATCTAAATTATCCTATACAATATATGAACGCGCGCGCGTTTCAGCGCTTGGCTGTGTAAATGTGTGCATGTATATGTGATCTACTGCAACATTCCCATTTTTATCCTATTTTGATACTGTCTTTAAGCTATAGACCTTCCTGCGAAATTCTATGGAAGATGGTACCGCGGACATACGATGATTCCTAGAACGTACTACGTACATCGCAGTACATTTGAGAATGTTCTGAGAATATTACAATTATACTTTTGCGATATTCTCAGATTGTTCTCAGTATCTACATGTGCTGTTAGGGTAGCGACGCAAATTTGAGCTATAGCCTATTTTTACAACATGCACTAAATGATTCATTGTGGGAAACAGATAATATAATCCCTCAAACTTCAGATAGCATAAAAAGTCTTTTAGTGAAAGAAATAAACTCCTCTCCTAAAATTAAAATTTCTGTTTCTAAAAACGGTAATAAAGCAGAAGACATAACGCTCGCACCGGGAAATATTAAAATTAAGAAAAAGAAGCATCTAATCGAAATAAATCTCGTTATACGCGAAAATAAAAATACCCCAATAAATATGGAAGATATTTTTAATTGCTTAATTAAACTAAAAGAATATGTAATTGCACATAACCAAACGATAATTTCGATAGCACCTATAGGAGACGCTAACGATAAAATAAAAATAACTCAAATGATAAAATATATATTTAAAGATACACCAATCAAAGTATATCTATTAGAATCGTTAACACAAGAAGTTGTTGACCCAATAATAAAACAAAATATTTTAACAGAACTACATAATTCAGCGATCGAAGGTCACAAAGGATGAGGATCCCGTGGATTGGGTTTTAAAATTGCCATTACATGCTCATGGTGGTATAAGAAAAATTGACTCAGGTCCTTTTGTAAATAATGCTTATGAAATCAATCGAAGAATAGTATTTGTTATGCGACTGTTGGGAATTTATAGAGAAGGTATTAATATTTTCTGTGGTCTTATGGATATATGTAAAGGATTGAATGTTTCTGTATATTACGCTGCTGTAGAAAATATTCACACTGCAGCAAATGCAGTTTTCCATGCATTATGTCACAAAGCAGTAGAAGAAGAAAAGGAATTAATTTCACAGAAAGAAAATCCAGCTGTAAATTTCACAGTTTCTGGCGATGGAACATGGAAAAAGCGTGGCTTTTCGTCATTATTTGGTGTGTCAACGCTTATAGGACTAAACACTGGAAAAATAATTGACCTTGTTGTAAAAAGCAGTTACTGCCAATCTTGCACATTTTGGAAAAATAAAAAGAATACTCCGGAATATTTTGAATGGCTCGAGACTCATGAAGAAACATACACCATTAATCATTCTGGATCAGCTGGAAAAATGGAGGTGGATTCAATGCAAGAAATGTTTTTAAGATCTGAAGAAAAATTTGGTGTAAAATATATTAATTATGTCGGTGATGGTGATTTGAAAACTTTTACAGCACTTCTGGATTTACAACCTTATGGCCAAGATGTAATATTAAAAAAAGTGAATGTGTCGGACACGTTGAAAAACGAATGGGTACTCGATTGAGAAATATTAAAAAAGTAGCGAAACTTGGAGGAAAAGGAAAATTAACAGACGCAGTTATAAAAAAATTAACAAAATATTATTGATTGGCGATAAGAAGGCATTCAGATTCCGTAAATGATATGAAGAAAGCCATAATGGCTACTTATTATCATATGTGTTCGACAGAAGAAAATCCGCAACATCAGTATTGTCCACCGGGAGCTGAAAGCTGGTGTAAGTGGCGAGTTGCAGAAGCGACTGGAAAACTTGACGAATTTGAGCATCAGCCTGCTTTTCATAAAAGTGTTCAAGATCATCTGTTGCCAATTTATGAAGATCTGTCCAACGATGAATTATTACAAAGATGTTTAGGTGGATACACTCAAAATTGTAACGAAAGTTTTAACGCATGCATTTGGCGTCTAGCTCCGAAACATCTCCACTGTGGTTCGAAGACTATAGAAATCGCTGCTTATCTGGCTACCGCAATATTTAATGAAGGTTTTTTTCCAATATTAAAAATGATGGAAACAATGGGCATTATTATTGGACAACAGAGCAAAACATTTGCCAAAAATCATAATGACAAACGACTATTGAATGCACATCGGCGTAGCTTAAAAAGCACTAAAGAGGCTCGTACAGCCAGAAGAATGGAGAAAACGGTATTACAAGACTTTTTTTTGAAGAAGAAGGTTTAATGTATGGGGCCGGAATAGCAGAATAAACGTTCAAGTCGATTTTTCAGTGGTACATATCATGAAACTTTATCTAAAACTTTAAACGCGTTTTTTTCAAAACCATGTTTTTCAAGTTGGCGGGCGTGATAACTTGAGAACTAATAAACCGATCAACTTTGGTCAAGTTTTGTTCAATTCGTTATAAATTTCTTTAGGTACTATACCTATCATTTTATTTTTATTGCACTTATTTATAACATTTTTTGATCAATATATGATCAAATTTATATTAAAAATAAAAACATTTTTTTTAAAACGCCACAACTTTTTTAATTTATTATTTTTTCTTTGTTAGGGAGGTATAATACTAGCGGAAAATATCTAACTTTAAGAAAATATTTCGCTTTTTGCTTTCAGATAACCGGGAGGAACATTACAACGCCCACCAATGGACGGGAAATTTCAGAGAGGGATCCAGATTATTTATTATATATTGAAATTAAATAATGCAAATTGAAAATAATTAAAATTTTTTGATACCTTAAGAAGGTCTCTTTTTATCCCAAAAAGTTTTATTTGGCTATCATAAATAGTTTTCTAGAAAAAAAATTTTAAAAATTGCTTATTTTTTGGCCTGTTACACTAGAATCCCCCCTTAATAGATGCGGTGCATCTGCAAATACAAATATTTTGTAATCGAAGTTGGAAGGATGCTCAAAATAGGTCTTTTTAGGTGCAATCCCGACATCCAGTTCAGTCCATAACGCCATATTACTGGGACCCATGTCACTTATAATTGCAACAACTATATAATGTATGCCATGCAAACGTGCTATGATATTAACTATAATTTCTCTAGTCATAGACTGATCATAACAGTAATATATTGGTTGCTTCCAGTTAGAAAAGAGACTCCTAACCATCACGCACTGACAAGTCTTGTGCGGTCCAACGACTTGTTCTGTTTTTAAGTCAATAGCTATTTTGTTATTCAGATGAATTTCATCGAAAGCTAGTACTATCAATTTCTCTCGTGCTTTCATGCTTCTACCTTTAATGTTCATGCAATCCAAGATAGGAAATAGTACACCCTGATTTATATTAATTCCATTTGCCCACCTGCGGAGTGTTGATAGGCCAGGGAGCGGAATTTTCATCACATTCCGCAAGTAGCGGTACGCTTTTGGGCTTACACACTGTAACGATATTGCGTTTGCAATATCTTCAGATGACCAAACCACACGTTTTTTTGTTGGATTCATCAAAACTGTGATCTGCCCCGGTGTAAAAACTTAGCTGAGAACGTCCCGTGTATGCTGCTCCATATTTTGTTTTTCCTTTTTCTTTTTCTCCTTATTGGACTGCGTTAATGCCTTCTTCATTTTTGCAATTTCTATTTGCAGATTTTCTCTGTAAGTATGTGAACTATATTTTATAATAAATTAACAAAAAGTGTTAATTAATATTAAACTTTTTAAAAGAATTAATATTAAACCAAAGTATTAAATTAATATTTAGGGGTAACGTAAAAATAAAAACAAAAATCAACATTTTTCAATAAAAAAATTAAATATTGTTATTACTGTATTCTAAATTATTATTAAATTAATAGACTTTAATGTAATGTCAAATAAGTAGATACTTTGCACTTACATTATCATAGGATAGTCAATAGCAGAAGCTAATGTTGCTTCTTCAGCAGTACTCTCGGATACTGGATTTGGAATTGTCTTCGATTGTTGTGCATAACTAGCACTACCCGCTTCTGCGTGAGGAGCTTTAAATGCCACATCAGCACTGTCTTCCAATACCGTTTGTGAACTTGTCGGTTCAATATTATCAATACCCTCCTGTATTGCTTCGAGAGTTGCTTTTCGTGCATCGTCGGATTGTGTTGGCTCGTGTAACTCTACAGTCATATGCGATTCCAAACACAAATGCAGTGTGGGGATTGCGTCCGCTCGTATTTTCCGTCTTCTTAAAGGTGAATACTTTAAGGCAACTTGTTGCGCTGGTTTATAACACCAGGATTCAAAATGTTTCGAACATATCCTCGCTGTAAAACAATAAAATGTATGTTATATTTACAGAAATTATAGTTATTTTAGCTCGAGATTCAATTCAAAATGAACTTCATGCAAGCAAGTATATAGATAAGAACATTATATAAATACTCGTATTAAATATATGCATTCTTGACTTTGCCTATCTCTTACTAAAAGTTCCACTAAATGTCTTGATTACTTCTTAGCTATGTCACACAAATCTTTGTTATACTTTCATTATAAAAATAAATGTGCATACTATAAAACTATAAAAGTATAAATATTTTACGCACATCTCTCACGATACAACTTTGTTTTAAAAACATTAAAACGTCATAATTTCTATGTTTTTAAATGTTATGCTACATGACTGTTAAATAAAGAAATACATATATTCATAAATCAATGTGAACAATTGAGCAATTAATTAATATGTTAATGTCAAAGTCATCTTACCATTCGTCACATTTATTCCATTTCTGCATACTTTACGCCACGCTTCAGCAAATTCCGTGTCTTTTGGAAACGTAAAATATTTCATCCTCTGGCCTTTCATTGCAGCCGTTTTTTGGAATGAATTAGTGCAACTTTTTATTGCACAAGCACTCAGTGTTATTGAAAAATTAACACTGTCAAATATCCACGCGTTCTCAATCTCAGAATAATGCCATGCTTTCAACAGCGGGCAGCCATATTTTATCGAGTCGAAACGCTTCGAAAAGTATCGAGTCTGCACGAATGTGACGTAGTCAAGATGCAGGCTGCGATGCGCAGTACGGTTCTAATTTTCGTCCACGGGATGAGCATACCCTTGTATTTATATCATGATCTGGCTGAATAAAGTGAAACCGTGTGAGCTTCGGCGGACGCGGAATAGCTCGCCAGAATCCGGGTTCATTCGGTTGAGGGTACGTCAATAAAATAAATGCTCGGTTATAACAAAAAAAAGAGATAACGTTTATTGTGCTAATATGTTGAAATGATTTGCTTCAAATGATCTGCTTCAATGCTTGTGTGTACATGCGAAGCGTGTGCGAAGCGAATTCGAAAGAATATACAAGTAACGTGAAATAAGTAGGAAAGTATCGGTGTGATCGATATAATAACAACGGTGAAATAATTACTTAAAGCGACGGCGAAATAATTATTTAAAGCGGCGTGAAATAATCGTAAAAGTATTGGTGAGATTGGTATAAGCAACGGTGAAACAATTATTAAACAACAGCGAAATAGTTATTAAAGCGGCGTGAAATAAATACAAGAGCAGCGTGAAATAAATCTGAAGTATCGGCAACGGTGAAACAATTATTTAAGCGAACGGCGAAATAATTATTTAAAGCAGCGTGAAATAAATACAAAAGCGACGGTGGAATAAATATGAAGGCGACGGTGAAATAATTATTTAAGCAAACGGCGAAATAATTATTTAAAGCAACGGTGAATGAATTATTAAAGTTTGACGTGAGGCGTCTCGGTGCGATCAGCGAGAGCGCAAGCGCGGGCGATCGTGTCGCAGCGGTTGGTACAACGCAACGCTCGTCAGTGAGTGCGTTCGTGATGGTACCGCGAGTCCGTTCGATCGTAGATCGTGACGGGTTGCTCGACGGCGCGGATTGGTCGACGCAGTTTGCCCGCCGGATGGATTCTGCGGATGAATCCCGGTGCGCGATAACGCGAAGTTAGGAACAGGACGTCGAGTACGCTCGACGGGAGTACGAGGACGCTCGCACTAGAGGCTGTGAGGCCGAATCTGGTCGGCGGACGTACGAGAACGCTCGTACGAAGGCGGATTTAGAGCGGCGATCCGACTAAGTATAAGGGAATGCCCTGTATATGAAGATCGATGCCCGGAGGAGCCGAGTACGCTCGACGGGTATACGAGAACGCTCGTATCGGAGATAGAAACGGTACCGAGGACGCTCGTGTACCTGGAAGAAGGCATAGAAGCCGAGTACGCTCGGCGGACTACGAGAACGCTCGCAGCAGGATTGTTCGCTGTCTAGCAGCGAACAGGATCTGGTGATTAGGCGTACAGCCGGGCCTCTTTTATACCCGGCTGGCGGCCGACTGACTTCGGATCGGCAAGCATCGGCGGTTTCGGCGGCGAGCCCCCCACAAAACGGAAATTTGGAACGGTCGGGTGTGGGGGGTTTTCGGCGATTGACCGCCGTTGTTATGATAAGAAGTTTATCGGCGCTCGATGTGCCCTTGGTGGGCTACGGACGATGGTTGGTCCGTAGCTGTAACGATGCAGCTTGCGGGCTGCACCGTTACAAAGTATTGCATAGAATCACCGCTGCCGGTCTTACCGTGAATCCCGACAAATGTGAATTTTGCCGTGCTCAGGTGCGATATTTAGGATTTCTTGTACAAAGAGAGGGGCTAATGGTAGACCCTGAAAAGACGCGACCGATCCTCGAATATCCCGCGCCGCTAAACATCAAGCAATTGCGCCGATTTTTAGGCATGTCGTCCTGGTATCGACGATTTATTCCGCAATTTGCCACTCTTAGCGAGCCATTGACACGCCTTTTGAAAAAAGGCAAGCGCTGGGAATGGGGGAGTGATCAGGTTCGCGCCTTCGATCAGATTCGAGATCATTTAATTACCGCACCAACACTGGCGTGCCCGAATTTTGAAGAACCTTTCGTATTGCAGACTGACGCTAGTTCTGTAGGGTTAGGTGCCGTTTTGGCTCAAAATATTGATGGCGAAAAAAAGGTAATAGCTTTCGCAAGTCGAGCTCTGGCAGGCCCCAAAACAAGATACACAGTTACCGAGCAAAAATGCTTAGCAGTCGTTTCGGCGATAAAGAAATTCAGACCATATCTTGAAGGCTATAAATTCACAGTTGTTACCGATCACAGCAGTCTACGCTGGTTACATAATTTGAAAAATCCAACAGGTAGATTAACTCGATGGGCTCTTGAATTATTAGAGTACGATTACGAGGTAATTCACAGGAAAGGTGCCTTACATCACGTGCCTAATGCACTTTCTCGCATGTTCGAAACTCAAGTTACCGTGGAAAATTCAGATACCGTTACCGATACCGTTAATTTGGTTACTGAGAATGATACCGCTGGCGCGCTTGCCGCTGCCGATACCGCTCCGGTGATAGATACGAAAGATGATTGGTACCGCAAAAGATTTAAAGAGGTGATATCAAGTCCGAATAAATACACACAGTGGAGGGTAATAGACGGACAATTGTATTTTTTGAGGCCGAAACGCGTGATTTCCGAGATAGTCGAAGACCTCGACCGTTGGAAATTAGTCCTACCGAAAGAATTGCGCCGAGAAGTCTTAAAAGATTCGCACGACGCGCCGCAGGCAGGTCACCTAGGCGTAGAGAAAACCTATCAGCGTGTCGTCGTGTCTTATTTTTGGCCGAATTTGTTTCGTGATGTTACCGACTACGTGCGAGCGTGCGATATTTGCCAGCGCACCAAGGTCGAACAAACGGGTCCCGCAAGTCTCATGGGTCGCCGAATTGCGGACGGCTCATGGAAAACCGTAGCTGCCGATATCATAGGGCCATTACCGCGTAGTAAATCGGGATTTTAGTACATTCTTGTTATTCAGGATTTGTTCACCAAATGGATGGAGTGCAAGGCACTTAGATCGGCTACCGGAATCAAAATTAAAGAGGCCCTCGAAGATTTAGTAATCTCACGGTGGGGCGCTCCGAAATTTTTATTGACGGATAACGGTACCAAATTTATCAATAAAACGATGAAGGCGTTTGCCAAAGGGCGTAATATCACGCACACAACGGTACCGCCCTATCATCCTCAGGCTAATCCCGTAGAGCGAGTAAACCGCATTCTTAAGACAATGGTCATTTCGTTCATAGAGAAGGACCATCGCGAGTGGGATGAACATTTGTTCAAATTCCGCTTCGCGTACAACACCGCGTTTCATTTGTCCTTAGGGACATCTCCCGCGTTCCTCAACTTAGGAAGGGAGTTAGAGCCGGTGCAATCACTAAAGCGTCGCGATAATAAGGTTACCGAGATTGACAGTAGAGATACCGCCGAGTGGGGGGAGCGCATAAAGAAACTGCAGTCATTGCGCGACTGGATTATCGAAAATTTAGACCAGGCTTTCCAGAAGCAATCTTCCCGATATAACTTGCGTAGGCGTGATAGACGTTTTGAGGTCGGCGATTTGGTGCTAAAGCGACAGCACATATCATCTGCGGCGCAAAATATAGCCGCAAAACTGGCACACAGGTTCCAGGGCCCTTTGAAAATCTCGCGGGTGATCTCGCCCGTCGTGTACGAGCTATTCCAGCTGGACGGATCTCCCGCGGGTAAGATTCACGTACAAGACCTGAAACCATATTGCCTTCCCGATCCCGAAAATAGATGCAGCACAATGTAGCGGATGGCGAAGAATTGCGCCGCATCTCGCGCGCATTTTGGCACCGCCATCGCCGTGTATGGCGATTTATACATAATCACGAGCCCGGCTTCTGGGACGATTTATGGGACACGATGGAGGTGGCCCGGAGATGGCGCTGGACGGAGGAGGGCGCCGTCGTAACCGAGCCTCACTCCACCCGGAACGAGGCGACTCAGACGTCCGCCCGGACGACGAGTGACGCGGCGGTGGGCACGACCCGGGGTCCGACCAACGAGGTCGGCACCCAGATGGGCAACCAGGCGGGCGCCCCGAAGAGGCCTCCCGTCCAAGAAGATTGGCTGCCGCCCCCGCCGCCGAATAAGGCCTTGAGGGAGTCGTTAGCCCGACGCTGCGGGGCCCCTCCAGCGGAGAACCTGCGGCCTCCGGGAGGCTGCTGGAACTGCCTGTCGGACTTGCATGCCTACCCGGAGTGCGACCTCCCCCGCATGCAGAATTTCTGCTACGGCTGCGGGGAGAGGGACGTGACCGTCCGCACCTACCGACACTGCGGACCCGCCTACCGCCAAACGGAGCCCGGCACCGGGCTCAGGGCCCAGGGGACCGCGAAGGCCGCGGCAACGAGGCAGCCGGGGGCAAAGGTCACGTCAGGAATCCACCGGATCCGAGGGATGGCCGTGGCGAAGCCAATCGGAGTTCTCCTCATAGTGAGGACCCAGGGAACGCAGACCCCCAACGTTTTTTTCTTTTCTTTCTTTCTTCCTTCTTTTCTTTTTCTTTTCGTTTCTTTGTTTTCTTTTTTATTTTCTTCGTCTCTTGACTATTTTATTTTCTTATTGCCCGCGTAGGTTAAGCTAGTACCTTAGTTTTTTTGTGTTTATTCTTTTTTTTTCTTTCTTCTTTTTCTTGTTGTATTCTCTTTTGTTGCTACCGACAAGTCGCTGCACCGACAGTGCAACAATAAAACCTGTCAACCAAGTCGTGTCTGTTTCCTTACCCTACCCTAGTAGTAAGGCGGGAGCTCTCCGTTAATCGGGAGACCCACCGCGACCCTCTTGTGGACGCGAACTTCGGAGAAACTCTCGGAATCGTCGCACGCGGAGTCCGAACAAGGCAGGAGAGGAACATGCACGGTGACAGACTGTCAAAAAAAAATTTTGCGGTTTGTGGTGAGAACACCCAGGTAAGGCTATCGGAGGGGCGGTCACCGGCGTTCGTCGGGACCGAAGCCCCGCGGTCTTTTTCTGGGAAGGGGGAGTTGTGACGTGACGCTTTTCGAGCGCCGTCACAAGGGCGATAGCCCGGCCGAGGGAGCAAAGAGTCCTGGTGTTGCTCCTCGCGTGGAAAAAGCAACCCGCGAGACTCCACAATCTGTACGCGTTGTTTTTATGTCATTCCCGTTTTGTATCGTTAATATATTGTTGAAGTTGTAAGGCAAGACCCCGTGCGGGCGGCGTTGCGTATTTTGTGCCTCAGGGCGAAGATGCAGCATTGCCATGGAGACCGGACGCCGGGGGATCATCGACGGGTGTCACGCGTTAGTGACCCCACACCAAAAGGTCAAGTATCGCGATCCCGTCGCCTCCGCCATCCAAGCCCTATCGACTAACTCCGCTTTGGTTTTAGTTACAAACTCAAAAAAGCGCAGAGAAACGCAGCAGCGGACCTCGCCCGGCTGCAGACGGCTTCGAGGACTCCGAAGATGCTGCACCCGGAAGGACCGGAGTATGGCCCGGTCAGCCTAACCAGTCTCTTCCGGGAACATCGACTCATCAACACATTATCGGCCGAAGGATTTAAGGAAACCACAGAGAGCAGGGGGGGGCGCCCTGGATGAACTGTGGGCGGTTCTCAGGGGCCCCCCTTTTTGGAAAATCGGCAGGATGCGCAGGAAGGCGACGCGAGATAAGAGGGACCTACGTGCAAAGCCGAGGATTGTCACTGTTCGGTGTGCCGCAAGTGCGTGAGGACTAACACGAGGACTCAGCCCAACGACGCCGAAGACGCCGAAGACGTCAACTCGATGTAAGCCGCCTCTCGGGTAGCCGTAGAGTTCCGTCCGGTTATGGCTGGTAGCGTGAATCTGTTTTGTATTTAGTGTCTCTCACACAACTAACCGAGATTTTTGATACCGTGAGCGCGTATTGACGCTCAATTACTGCATGTCTAGCCGGCTCCGGATATCGCGTAAAAGTCTCCCCGTCTTGCGTGAATTAAGCGCCGACAGTCTCTTCTCGTTGCCGTTTCGTCTGCCGTTCGTTTTGTTACCGTACCGTCTTTCCGTTACCGTTTCTTTTTGAAGATACCGATTGCTACCGTCTTTCCGTTACCGTTTCTTTTTGAAGATACCGATTGCTATCGTCTTTCTTACGAAACCGTTTTGTTACCGTTTTTGTCGCGTTATCACCGTACCGGAAGTACCGTGGGTGAATGTCCGCGGACGGATTTTGCTCGGGGACGTTCTCTGCGAGACCGCTATTACCGCCAAGTTAGCGTCTCGGCGAGAAACGTGAAAGCCCGCGAAAATAGCCGTTCCGCGACATCTCATTTCTGGCCGTTAGGCTACCCGTCGTCGTTCAAAGTATATTTATTTGGTCTTCACCGGCCGTATCGGATGGTCGTAATACAAGTCATTTGTTTTGCCGAATATCGTCGGATCAGCTGCGAATTATCGTGATCGCGTTTCCGAGATTTAATATAGTTACCGAAATTTGTTCTCGTTACCGATTGATTGAGCGAATTACTTTACTACCGTATTAAACTATTTCCGCCGTATCGGCTCAGGCCGAACGATCTACGCATCTTTACCTTGAAACGGTACGTTGTCTTGCGCGGAGTAACTCGTCGGAGTCAGGAGTTCGATCGGTTGGGGGCACGCAGAAGAATGCTCGGATGAAATAAATAAAATGTAGTAATAAAACAAGATTTATTTCTTAACTGATGAAGTCTATACTTTACAAATCCGTGTGGATACAGAGCGTTTTAATATGTTGGTTTGAACGCGGTTTATAAATTATCTTGGTGGTGGTGAATAATTGTGACGAGAAAGCGTCAGCGCAAGCGCGGGTGTTGCAGTGGCCCCTAGGCGACTGCGAGCGCGTTGGTCGATGCGTTCGAGCGACGGCGAGGATCGATCGACTGATCGATATGTTCGGCCGCGTACGCGGTGGTGTCGATGTGTTGCCGCTGGTTCGATTAGTTCGCGATTGCCTGCCGGATTTGAGGACCCGATTTTAAGGGGATGAAGACGGGAGCGAAGACGCGCGTATTGCCCGCGTCTCGAAATGGCTGGTGTTTTAACGTGGAGCCGAGTATTCCCGGTGGTATACGGGTAGGCCCGTATGTAAGAATGAAGCCGAGTGCGCTCGGTAATATACGAGTGTGCTCGTATTTAGGTAACGAGACCGAGTATGCTCGGTTATAATACGAGTGCGCTCGTATGCGAGGTAACGAAACCGAGTATGCTCGGTAACGTGCGAGTATGCTCGCACGACGGAACGGAGGACGGTTCCTGGCGGCCGAGTATGCTCGGCAGGAATACGAGTATTCTCGTATCGTGGTCTAGAGCCGAGTATGCTCGGCGAGGATACGGGTGTGCCCGTAACGTGGAAGCGGTTCCTGAGGCCGAGTATGCTCGGTTGGTGCACGAGTATGCTCGTGCTCGTGAGGCTGCTGGACATAGACTTCGAGTATTCTCGAAGGATTACGAGTGTTCTCGCAACAGGACGTTCACTGGCGAGCAGTGAACGGGATCTGGTGGAAAAGCGTACAGCCGGGCCTCTTTTATACCCGGCTGCCGCCCGACTGGCGAAGGATCGGCAAGCATCGGCGGTTTAGCCGGCGGACCCCCACCTGGTAAATTTCGAAAACGGTCGGGTGTGGGGGGCCGTCCGGCGATTGACCGTCGGTGTTTATACGAAAAGTTTATCGGCGCGCGATGCGCCCTTTTTGGCTACGGACGATGTTCGGTCCGTAGCCGTGACGATGCATGCTGCATCGTTACATCACCCCCCGGTTTTCGGGGGTGGGTGCCTGCGGCGGCTGTGGACGGCTCTTGATAAGCCGCCCGTCTCGCGAGAAGCGGAGTTTGTAGCGCCGTCCGTCCGCTGTTCGCAACTTGTAGCCACGCGAGACTACAACGGACCAGTAAGGAATCGCCGCGAATTCCTTTGGCGCGAATTCCACCATGAAAGGTGGCGGATCCGGTGCCCTTCCTGCTGGTGGCGCAGGTGGTGCGGCAGCGGGTGGTGGTGGCCTGGTAGCTGCTGGCGGTGGCCTGGTAGCTGCTGGTGGCGGCCTGGTAGCTGCTGGTGGCGGCCGTGCTACGGCTGGTGGCGGCCGTGCAGCGGCTGGTAGCGGCCGTCGTGCGGCGGCTGGTGTTGTCGGCGGTGCGGCGGCAGCCGTTGACGGCCGAGTTTCAACGGCCCAAGATGGCCGTCTGCTGGTAGCGGCTGGTTCCGGCGGTGCGGTGGTCGGCATGGCCGCCGGTCTGGTCGGCCTACGTTCCTGCGGCGCCGTGTGCGTGATGGTGCACGCGGGGTCTGGTGGCCCTCGTTTCCGCCCCTTGGGTGGTGGCGGCGGTGGCGAGGCCAAGAAAGCAGCCTTCCTCTGCTGCTGCCGGTCGGATCGCTGGATCGTGGTCCCCACCTTGGGGATCACGCGTGCCGGGGGTGACGGCTTCGGAGCAGGCTTCGGCGTTGGCTCGTCGGCCAGCAAGATCTCGATCTCATCGAGGATGTTCCAGGAGCTAGTCATCTTGGATGCGAGTTCTAGCTTTTCTAGGCCGAAGATTCTCAGAAACGCTCCTTATATTCTAGCATCCCCGTCACGGTGGTCTGGTCAGCCTATTTGGTAGGGGCATCTTCCCCATTCCCTGGCTTTAGGTCCTGCACATGTATGTGCCTAAGCCATCGTCCCCTCTTATCTTTTAAATCGTAGATAACGGGGGTGACGATTCGGCCTATTATGTACGGACCGGCGTATTTTGGCGCGAGCTTGGCGTTCACGCCTGCGGCCTTGTTTGACAGAGGGTGTTCTCTGCGCCACACTGTCGCGCCGATCTTCGACCGCCAATCCCGTCGCCGCATATTGTAATACGGCTCTTGCCTCTGAAAAGCTCTGGCGAGATTGACAGTAATTAGCTCCCGGGCCTCGTCCAGGTGGCGCCGCCAGGCTGTCGTCGGAATCGGTACAGGCGGGTGTGTTCGATCTTCGGGATGCGGTGGTGATAGTTCGCGCCCGTAATTGGCGAACGCGGGCGTGAGTCCGGTCGCGTCGTGACATGCGCTGTTGTATGCGTATTGGAGCGCGAGGATGTGGCGATCCCATTGGCGGTGGTCGCGTCCGACGAATTGTCCGATCATGGTCTTTATCGTTTTATTGGTCCGCTCGACTGGATTGCATTGCGGCGTATAGATCGGTGCGGTGCGGTGCGCTATCCCGAATGACTTTAATAAGTCTTTAAACTGGCGGGATATGAATTGCCGGCCGTTGTCCGAGACGATAAGTTCGGGGCAACCGTGCCGGTATATGATTCGCTCCGCTACTGCTTTACATATTGCCTCGCTCGTGGCCTTGCGCAGGGGTTGCAATTCAACCCACTTGGTGAACCGGTCTTGTAAGACGAAAAGCCACGAGTGGCCGTTCGTGGAGCGTGGTAGCGGCCCCACTAAGTCGATCGTGACTTGCTGCCACGGCGCGGTGACATTGTGCGCGTGGGCGCGTCCGGCAGGCTTACCTTGGTACGCTTTATGGGCGAGACAGTTTTCGCAATTTCGCACGTAGCAAGCGATATCGCGGAACATTCCGGGCCAGTAGTATCGCCTGGTCACGCGGTGAATTGTTTTTGCTACGCCTAAATGTCCCGCGGTCGGTTCGTCGTGGAATCGACGCATGACCCCCTCCCGTTCGGGGCGAGAGAGACAGCGTTTCCATTGCTCTTGCTCGGTGTGTTCGCGAAACTCTAAATCGTGTCGGAGGTGGCGGTAAAGTTTCCCCCCTTGGATGGTGTAATCGGGGTAGCTCGCAGGCTCCCTTTTTACCTTCTTCAGGAGGTTGTCATACCACGCACATCTCGCCGTCTGGGCGGCGCAGGTTTCCGGTTCCCGGGAAAGCGCGTCGGCAACTTTATTTAACGTTCCGCGCCGGTACCGGATGTCGAAGCTGTATTGCTGCAGCTCGAAAAGCCAGCGCCCGAGGCGGCCGGTGGGGGTTTCTAGGCTCTTTAGCCAGCGGAGCGATTGGTGGTCGGTGATCACCGTGAAGGAATATCCTTCCAAGTAGTCCCGCATCCGGCGGATCCCCCAGACGACCGCGAGGCATTCCAATTCGGTCGCGCTGTAATTCTTCTCGGCCGGGTTTAAAGTGCGACTTGCGTACGCTATTACCCGTTCGCCCTCGGCGAAATCTTGCGTTAGAACGGCCCCGAGTCCGTACGCGCTTGCGTCTGTTTGTAATACGAACGGTAGCCGGAAGTCGGGGCAAGCGAGCACGGGCGCGGTTATGAGCGCGTTTTTAAGTGCGTTGAAGGCGCTCTCTTCCTCTGGTCCCCATTGCCAGCGCGCATTTTTTCGCGTTAGCTTTGTAAGTGGTGCGGATACGGCGGAGAAGTCTTTAATGAACCGGCGGTACCACGAGGCCATGCCGAGGAACTGGCGTACCTTTCTAATCGTGGTAGGCGCCGGCCATTGAGATACGGCGCTTATCTTTGCGGGATCGGTGTGAATGCCTTCCCGCGAAATGACATGTCCGAGATATGTGAGTTCGGTCCGGCAGAAGTGGCATTTATCTGGATTTAGCCGTAGTCTGGCTTCTCGAAGGCGGCGGAATACTTCAGCTAAATGTTGTAGGTGTTCGCTAAACGTAGCGCTGGCAACAATGATGTCGTCGAGATAGACAAACACGTTGGGCTCCAACGCGGGGCCCAATACGGTATCAAGCAACCGCTGGAAGGTCGCTGGGGCGGAATGCAGTCCGAACGGCATTACTCGGAACTGCATCAACCCCTTCCCGGGTACGGTGAAAGCGGTGATTGGCCGGCTTGCGGCCGTTAGTGGCACTTGCCAGTACCCGCTCCTGAGGTCGAGTGTTGACAGGTACTTCGCGCCTCTTAATTTGTCGAGTGTGGCCGTAATGTGAGGGAGAGGGTACGCGTCGCGTTCGGTCACGGCGTTGACTTTCCGAAAATCTATGCAAAAGCGGGGCTTGCCGTCCTTCTTTTTCACAATTACGACCGGTGAGCTCCAGGCACTCTGCGACGGCTCGATCACCCCCTCTCGTTCCATTTCTTCCACGGCCTCATTGATGATTCCTTGCATGGCCGGATTGCGGGGGCGGTAACGCTGTTTGATTGGCCGCGGGTCCGTCAGTCGGAGGTGATGCTCTACGCGGTTGGTGGGTCCGGTGACGTTTTGAAAGAGTGCAAGCTCCCGCTCTAGGAAAACGTGTAATTGCCGCGTCTCGGAATCGGTGCGCGGGGTTAGGCCGTTTGAAATGGTGCCGGTACGGCCGGATATCGGTGCGGGTGTTGGTAGTGGTGGGGGCGGAAGCACGATTCCCAGGTGGGCCCATAAATCCACCCCTATCAACATGTCGCTCCCAAGCGCTGGTAGGACCTGGAACTCGTGGGAGAATTTTCTCCCTCCCAGGCCTATTTCCAGTTCGTAGCTCTTGGTGATAGGGGCAGATCCGCCGTCAGCTACCGTAACGTGTTCGAGTATCGAGCGAGAGCGATAGCCCTTCTCGGAGATATACCCGGCGAGCGTGTCGTTAATAAACGATCGGTCGGAGCCCGAGTCGAGGAGGGCCAATACGATCTTTCCGCAGCACGAGATCTCTATGTGCGGTCGCGGCCGGTAAATGATTTCTAATTGGACCGGTCGGCGGCCGCCGTTGCCCCGGCCCGTGTGGCGTTTCCCGCCGGCGGATGGCAGTCACGGGTAAAAACGCCGTCTTTCCCGCACCGGGAACAAAATTTGCGTGGCGGTCGCTTGCAGTCCAGCCGGGTGTGGCCCCGCTGCTTGCATCGCCAGTAACAGTCTTCTCGATTATACTCGGCGGCGGCCACGTTTCGGTCCTCCGGAATCTTTCGGTCCCGCTGGCGGCGCTGCTCCATCAGCTCTTCGTATTCTTCCGCCCGGTCGGATAACTCGTAATAATCGATCGCGTCGTGCGGTCGAATATAGAGACGGTATTCGGGGTCCATATTTTCGATTAATAGATCGATCGTTTCGGCTTCTGAGAACCCCCCAGCGCGGCGCGCGATTGTGAGCAGTGCGGTTGAAAACTTTTTGAAAGTTTCGCCCGGTAGCTGGCGGCGGCTAGTGGCTTCCCGTCGTAGGCGGGCCTGGTAACGGCGTGGTAAGAAATGCCCGCGAAATTCCCCTAGGAAATCTCCCCAGTTTTTCCACGCGTGGCGGCGGTTTCGAAACCATAGTAACGGCTCGCCTTTTAGAATCTCGGGCAACCCGAGGAGGAGATGGGCCCCGGAGAAGTGGTACCCCTCCCTTAGCTCTTCGAGTCGTTCGAGGAACGCGGCCGGATCCCTGCCATCAAAATGGCATCCCCACTTGCGGATCTGGTCCATGGTTTTTGCCGGATCAAATGGGCTGGCTATGGGGACCGGGGGGTTGGAGGTCGAGTAGAAACTCGCTCGATCGTCGTCGTCGTAAGAATTGGCGGGGAGCCGTAGCGACGGAATATTTAAAGCTTCGCGGGCGGGCGCGGGGCCCTCGGTGTCGGATGCCTCGGGTTTCGGGGGTGCGATATCCCCCGGATTTGCGCGGACGTATTCGCGTAACCGGCGTCGGAGGTCATCTAAAGTGCCGGTGCAATCGACGTTGCGGCTTTGCAAGAGTCGCGATATTTCGGAGCGCGCTAATTGCTGTATCCACGCGGTCATCGCGAGTGGATCCTTTTGGCGTGCCCCTTTATCAGGTCCCTGTTCGGGCGCCATGAAACGGTACGTTGTCTTGCGCGGAGTAACTCGTCGGAGTCAGGAGTTCGGTCGGTTGGGGGCACGCAGAAGAATGCTCGGATGAAATAAATAAAATGTAGTAATAAAACAAGATTTATTTCTTAACTGATGAAGTCTATACTTTACAAATCCGTGTGGATACAGAGCGTTTTAATATGTTGGTTTGAACGCGGTTTATAAATTATCTTGGTGGTGGTGAATAATTGTGACGAGAAAGCGTCAGCGCAAGCGCGGGTGTGGCAGTGGCCCCTAGGCGACTGCGAGCGCGTTGGTCGATGCGTTCGAGCGACGGCGAGGATCGATCGACTGATCGATATGTTCGGCCGCGTGCGCGGTGGTGTCGATGTGTCGCCGCTGGTTCGATTAGTTCGCGATTGCCTGCCGGATTTGAGGACCCGATTTTAAGGGGATGAAGACGGGAGCGAAGACGCGCGTATTGCCCGCGTCTCGAAATGGCTGGTGTTTTAACGTGGAGCCGAGTATTCCCGGTGGTATACGGGTAGGCCCGTATGTAAGAATGAAGCCGAGTGCGCTCGGTAATATACGAGTGTGCTCGTATTTAGGTAACGAGACCGAGTATGCTCGGTTATAATACGAGTGCGCTCGTATGCGAGGTAACGAAACCGAGTATGCTCGGTAACGTGCGAGTATGCTCGCACGACGGAACGGAGGACGGTTCCTGGCGGCCGAGTATGCTCGGCAGGAATACGAGTATTCTCGTATCGTGGTCTAGAGCCGAGTATGCTCGGCGAGGATACGGGTGTGCCCGTAACGTGGAAGCGGTTCCTGAGGCCGAGTATGCTCGGTTGGTGCACGAGTATGCTCGTGCTCGTGAGGCTGCTGGACATAGACTTCGAGTATTCTCGAAGGATTACGAGTGTTCTCGCAACAGGACGTTCACTGGCGAGCAGTGAACGGGATCTGGTGGAAAAGCGTACAGCCGGGCCTCTTTTATACCCGGCTGCCGCCCGACTGGCGAAGGATCGGCAAGCATCGGTGGTTTAGCCGGCGGACCCCCACCTGGTAAATTTCGAAAACGGTCGGGTGTGGGGGGCCGTCCGGCGATTGACCGTCGGTGTTTATACGAAAAGTTTATCGGCGCGCGATGCGCCCTTTTTGGCTACGGACGATGTTCGGTCCGTAGCCGTGACGATGCATGCTGCATCGTTACAACCTTTGTAACCGAATCATGGAAATACATTATTGTTAAATATTAATGATTGAGTTGTCCTTGTGTTCGCCTCTCACTCCAGATATCTAACGTCAAATAAAAGAACTGCGCCCCTCTGCCGTATACTGAGCGGGGAGCGGCCTTTTAGAGAACTGTTGAAGTTACCGATACCGCGGTGCGATTACTCGCACCTGGCGCCCATTTCCGGTTACCGATATCGCGTGAGTTACCTTGCTCCCAAATTTTCTGGAGTACCGAATTTTCTGCGAGTTACCGAATCGTGCAGTTATTGCCGATTTCGCGAGTTACCTTGCTCTCGACGAGCGTGGAGTACCGCAAGTTACCGAATCGTGCAGTTATTGCCGATTTCGCAAGTTACCTTGCTCCCGACGAGCGTGGAGTACCGCGAGTTACCGAATCAAGCATCTAATTCCGATACCGTGAGTTACCGAATCGAGCATTTATTGCCGATACCGCGAGTTACCAAGTCGTGTATTTACTGCCGACGCCGCGTAAGTTACCTAACTCCCGAAGATCGTGGAGTACCGCGGTTACCGATTTCCATTGGGCGTGCTCCCTCGGATCTGGCGTGATTCCGAGGCTAGTTCACGTCGCAGTATATTTATGTATATTATATATTTATGTATATATATGTATATTATATTTTATTTAAACTAAATAATAATAAATTATTTAAACTATTTAAAAATTAACGTGACGTATATTGGTATATTATAGATTTTCAGCATTTCTATCTGCATTATGCGAAAAGCGAAACGCAGCCACGGATACGAATTTCGCTTGCATGCGTGCCCTTCTATCAACTTTTCTTTTGGGCAGCGTCCCCCCGCTGTCGTCAACTGTCGACGGTTGACAAACAATGGCAATCAGTAGTCAATAGTCCGCTACTGTTCGAGTATCACGTCGTGCTCCGTAATAAAGCGTGCGGTAAAAATGTAAGTAATGTAAAAACATACTTTTTTTAAATAAAATTAAATAAGAGCATAAAGAGCCACAATGCAGATTATTCGTGCGAAGGTTACAGTATATTCGTTTAAAATTATTTACATTTACATTTAACAAACGTTTCTGCCTGACATCAAGCCATCTTCAGTGTATAAGAATAATAAGAAACGAAAGAATCGCAACACGTTGATTAAAAAGACAATATAATGTAGAGGAAATTTTCACAATCCATTTTAACGAAAGTGTTGTTCAGTACATAAATGAATCTAATAAATTCAAAAAATGAAGGAAAAAACGCATCATATTGCTTGCGTAAATTAAAATAATTGGTGTACAAGGCTCTAGTGATTATCAAAATCAAATAAAATTAAAGAAGACTGAAATTAAAGAACTGAAGAAGGCCTGATGTCAGGCAGAAACGTTTGTCAAATGTAAATGTAAATAATTTTAAACAAATATACTGTAACCTTTGCACGAATAATCTGCATTGTGGCTTTACGCTTCTATTTAATTTTATTTGATTTTGTTAATCACTAGAGCTTTGTACATCAATTATTTTCATACTTTTTTTTATTATTATAATATCCCAAACAATATACGTGAAAGAATATATTTCTTAGTAAACCTTGATTTCTTAAAATCTCATACTGACTTTGTGTATATAAACTGTGTACATAAACTGTTGCTAGTAAATGAAATTAATGTTGTTGCTGGCCAAGTCGATTTCCGATTAGGGAATCGAGTGTCATATAAAAGAAAGTAAAAAGTTTTAGACAATATTTTTACTTTTAGACATTATAAGGCGTGTTATCTCGAATAAAATAATATAATATAATAAGATTATATTAAGACACATACATATATATAAATAAAATTTATGACTATTCAAAGGTCAGGACGTAGAGAAGAGTACAAGAAAATTAACAAGAAGGAGGATGTTCGGGAGCGCGTCAAAATTGGTCGTTGAGGCAGTGAGGTGCACGGAAGAGCAATTAAAGAAACGACGTGATTTTACTACAACTAAGTTCTTTATTTATCTAAGTTAAGGCATGTACCTGTCCTCATGGAGGCAAATAAATGTAAAAAAAAAGAGAGTACAGTATTTTAACAGATTGGTTCGGTTCACAAACTTAAACTGCGATATTGCGGTATTAGTTTCTGCGAGACGTAATGTCTGCGAATTTGCGAAATTTCAGCGGAGTAACTGCGGCGCACAAACTTGCAATTGCACTAAATTTGAAGAAAGCGACTGACTGTCGTGGTGCGGAGCGGTTTTTATAGCTTAAAAATCCGGAGTTCCTTTGAAATTCGCCAATGAGATCGCAAGGATTTTGATTCCCAAGATGACCCTTGCAAAATGTCTTTGATTGGTAATTGGTGGTGTGAATCATGTGTGCGAGAAAATTGCCATCGAGTATTGATTAAGATTTGTGTGACGCTTGCGTTCATGTGTGCGGATGTTGTTGAAATTAGTAACTGTCACTGCTTGTTTATTAGGTTGTTTGTTGTTTTGGCCCCCCTTTGAATGGAGAAAAAACTGAGTGCGGGTACGGTTGGGATAACAATTTAACTGGTTGAATTTTCCTTCGTTATTACGGCTATTTTTTTTTATTACATTGATTATCGATCTTGAACAGAGGAGAAAGAAAAGGAGATGCAAAAACGGAAACAAGAAGACATGGATGTAGAGAAAGAAATATATAGAAGTAATTTATTAAAATAATTAAATAGCGGAAAGAGTGGAAGAAATAGAAATAGAGGATGAAGCAGAGGATGAGATAGAGGAAGAGGAAGAGGAAGAGAAACAAAACAACAAGAGAAAAAAGAGGAGGACGATATTTACAGAAAAGAAATAAAATGTAAGTTACATGCTCCTGTAATTTTTTTAATACATTATTTTTATCACATACAAATGTGAAGAAAATTTTTATTAGCACTTTATTTGAAAGAACAATATCTCGCGGCAATTTTTAATATTTTGAAGCTTATATGCAAAAATATCTAACTCAACATAATTCTAACTTATTTTGTATTTCCTCTTTTTTATCTCATTGTTAATTAAATATTAAAATTATTTTATCTTAATTAAAAATAAAAAATAAAGACAATGCGTGTTCTAGTATAAAATTCATTGAAAGTTGATAATTGACGAATAACCACGATAAATTTCCAATTTTCTCTTTACTATAAATAACATACAAATAACATTTTTTGATATAGCACTTTCACGTTTTATATATCATCCCGTGTGGAAAATTGTCTCACAAAACTGAGACAAATGCTAGTAACTAGCTATTCTAGGCTATATTGAATATCTAGCTAATAGTGTTAGTATCACTTGCCAGATTTTTGGATGCATATCATATTTGAAATGCTTGGTCAGTGATTATATAGTTATTTGGAGTTAACCATGACATTGTATTTAACTACAAAAATTATATAGTCATCAGATTGCTACGGGCTACCAATCATTAGTTTTAAATAAAAAAAGAAATAGTGTGTTTTTCGTGATATATATCTAACTTCTATCTATGCACTATCTAATTATTTTTAGTTATAGATGGCGTTGAATCATTTAAAACTTATCTAGTTGTCATCTCATATTTGACTAGCAAAAAGCTTTAATTAAAAATATATACATGTCATTTTTGTATCATTTAATTGAAATTTGACTTAGCTATTAACCATGTTTAAGAAAATGAAAAATCGTGAACATGTGCAAAGACATTGTCGAGTGAAAGCAGCATTAAAACAATTAGAAATATCTAATAATATTGAAGGTATGTGTATGATTACAAACAAGTATTTGAATATTCAATGTGTATTCTGTAAAATTTTTACCTTTTGACTCTAAAATTCAAATAAAGAAAGATAAAAATCACTTATTGGGCAACGACTTTCTTTTAAATGATAGGACGGTTAAGTCCTATCTTTGACCTTATTTATTTTTACGGAATTATACCGGCACAAGATAATGTTTTGTCAGGAACGACTGTTTAAGTTAATAAAGAAGAATCGACACTGCTTGAAATTCAATACTTTAGCCTTTATGTAACAAAGACTGATATAAGAGTTTTCCCGTATAATGATTTCAGCGTTTTACAAGTCCCGATATTCGACTATACTTCCAATAGGCTCTCTACTTGATTTCAGTTTTACTTTCGACTATTTCGCACGGCTTGACGATAGAGAGTGAGATTCGATCTCGAGTTCTCTCGCAGGTCGACTTCCTAGAAGTTTCTCGAACATTAGATCGGTTACATTTTAATATAATAAAATACATGGAGCGGGAGCGCGCCCGCGCAGAATCGATTGTATCGAGGCGCTGCTCTCGATCCTCTGGCTGCCGTCCGCTGGCGCTTATCGGTAGTTATTGGTCGCAATCTTTCAGCTCGGCCGTCCTGGCCTTGAACTTTGTCCTCAAAGTTTTCCTCGAGTGAAATTCATTGCGCAATTGGCTGTATGTGTCTGTGGTACATCGTGTGAGATTTTGTGCACCTGTTCGGGTAAGTATTCAAGGCGTTTTTACAAATCGTATATACTTGATTACTAAATCTTAAACCTAATCAACGAAAACATTCTTTATTTTATATTGAATTAACATAATGTAATTAATGGTTTCAGATTTGTCCTCAGGAGGATCACATCTGATCCATGGTTTGAGGCGATCGCATGACAGGCATTATATCTTATTTTTTTCGTTTTCCGCGCTTTGGCGGCGACCCGAAATTTCGTTTCGCACCTTTCGGGTTTTTCTTCTTCGCCCTGCTCTGTGACCCGTTAAATTGGTGAGCTCGGCCCTTAACGAGCTTCGTGGACGCATCTCGTCGCGATGCTTGCGCAAAGACAGTCATCCGCGGGAATCTCGTATATCTTCTGTGACTCCGGCACGTTAGTGATCGGTGAGATGCTCGGACGGATAATTTCTTTTTTTAAAAGATCATCGGTGATTTTTTCTATACACAGGCGCTCCACAGAAGCAAAGCGTCGCGGCGCAAGCGCATAAATCGGAGGATCACGTAAGTGTACTTTTTCTTCGTAGTTTTCTTCGATCGGCTCGACATTTTTATTCTCTATATTTACTATTAAATCGATTATTTTTTCCTTAAATTCTAAATCTATATTACTAACGCTATTTTCAAATATATTTTGCAGGTCGTGCGCCTGATTATTTTCAATACAGAGCGGCAATTGCTCGAACAAGCTGACTCGGCTTGTTGAGCTTACTTCCGCCACGTCGCTATGACTATAAACTAAGGTGAGTTTGTTTTCCATCAAAAAGTCGCGACCTAAAATCAAATCAACCGAAGACGACTCGTTAAATATATACAACGGGATTTCGAACGTTTTGTTTTTCAGGTCTTCCAAAGTCAATTTGGTCGGGACGATCCCTACGACCTTCAACGGCTCTGAACACAAATTAGTTATATCCCTATCGGCCGGTAGAATTTTATGATTTTTCGGCATTATGTATTTAGCGAAAATCCTATAGTTAATAAATGATACCGGACTGCCGGTATCGACTAACGCTTCTAAATTGCATTTTTCCTCGCAGACGCTCGTGATCTTAACCGATGATTCGGCCAAGTCCCTTCCTGAGTCGTCTGCATCGATGACGACTCCTACGAATTCGGCTTCCTCTGTGACGGCTGCCACCGCCGAAGCCGTTGTCATCCGCTGAGCCGTCGGCGGCTTCCCGCCACTTTTATCCGTAAGTTTCGGGCAGTCAAACTGACGGTGCCCCTTCGTCTTACAGTAAAAGCATATCACATCGCCACGGCACTCTACGTGGGTGTGACCGCTCTTCCCGCAATTTCGGCACAAATTAATGTTCGCATTTCTCGGCGCGTTTACTGATGAACCGGGTTTCCGTTCGGAATCAACTCCACCTTCCGCAATACGGCGCATTTTCACTAGAAAATCGTCGATAAAATCGCCCGCGATCGAGAGAGCTATGGCTCTCAACGAACTCTGCGTTATTCCGCCGATAAATAAATGTATTCAGTCTTTTATTGGTAAATTTAAATTGTTCAATAACGCGAGTTTGGCGATCGCGTATTGGTCGAACGATTCTTTATACGCGTTCCATTTCCGCGCCTCGACCTTCTGCATCGCCTTGTAGAATGGCACTTTTTTTTCGAACATCTTATTTAGTTCATTTTTCAGGGCCAGCCAAGATCCAATCACGTCGCCCGTCTGGATCTCGTACCATTGGCGGGCGAATTTCGTCAATTTACTGGACGCGGCCAGCAATGTGATCCCGTCGGCTGCGCCATGTATGACGGCAACTTGGTCGACCCGTCTCGACCACACGGCAACGTTTTCGTTTTCACCGCCACTAAACTCCGGAATCTGAGAGGCCAGCCAACTAACCGCGTTTCCCGCCGGTAGTGTATTCGCACTTATATGAGTCTGTCCGTTTATCGCAGAATTTAAATTGTTTGACACATTACCTTCGTTTCTGCTAATTGATTCAGGGCTACCTGGGTCTGCCTCTCTGTCTGACTGGACCACCTGGACGTTTCCCGCCCTTGGCGCCAGCTGCTGCAGTACCTGCAGCATGAACTGCTGCTGTTGCTGCTGAAGCTCCTGCTGTTGCTTCAAGATTGATGTGGAGATGTCCGACATCGCCTGACGGAACATCTCCGACGTCAGCGGCTCCGCCACGACTGTTCGCCTTGCAGATGATGCTGCTGGGACGTGGATCTCTCCAGCGGCCTGTTGTTCGTCCAACGTCCTCTCCGACGGCCCAATCCTCTCAAGGTGGGTGAGTATTTGGTCAATAAGGAGGTCTCGGTCATTGATCACTGGAATCTGATACCGTCGAGCCTCCCTTTGGATCGTTTCTAACGAAGCTTGCTCCAAATCTTCTCTATCAAGCATCGACCTTGTCTTCGGCATGATGCTCGCTCGACACGACCCGATAACGTCTTTTTAATCGTCTTTTCTCTGATTTTAGACTCGAAGAGCCTTTATCGACTTCGGCACGACACGGCAGCGATCTTAGATCGTTTTCGACACGTTGCAGACTTGAAAAAGCCCTTTTTTTAATTTCGGCACAACACGGCAGTAATTTTTAATGTAATTCGACACGACACGGCTCAAGGATATTGTTATCCCACCCGACACGACACGGCAATGTTCGTTTTTTAAACTTTTGACTCGACACGGGTTTAATGAGCCCGTAATCCCACTTCTGAGCTGTAAGATTTTTACCTTTTGACTCTAAAATTCAAATAAAGAAAGATAAAAATCACTTATTGGGCAACGACTTTCTTTTAAATGATAGGACGGTTAAGTCCTATCTTCGACCTTATTTATTTTTACGGAATTATACCGGCACAAGATAATGTTTTGTCAGGAACGACTGTTTAAGTTAATAAAGAAGAATCGACACTGCTTGAAATTCAATACTTTAGCCTTTAATGTAACAAAGACTGATATAAGAGTTTTCCCGTATAATGATTTCAGCGTTTTACAAGTCCCGATATTCGACTATACTTCCGATAGGCTCTCTACTTGATTTCAGTTTTACTTTCGACTATTTCGCACGGCTTGACGATAGAGAGTGAGATTCGATCTCGAGTTCTCTCGCAGGTCGACTTCCTAGAAGTTTCTCGAACATTAGATCGGTTACATTTTAATATAATAAAATACATGGAGCGGGAGCGCGCCTGCGCAGAATTGATTGTATCGAGGCGCTGCTCTCGATCCTCTGGCTGCCGTCCGCTGGCGCCGTCTATCGATAGTTATTGGTCGCAATCTTTCAATTTTTAACCTTCTCTTTAACCTAATATTCATTACTACTATTATCAAAAATATGAATAATTTTTTGGTAATACTACTATTACCAAAAATATTAATAATTTTATTTTATTTTTATTACATAGAACAATCCCGGGGGTTGAGCTACCCACCCGGCGCGTCTCCAGGTGGCGGATAGGAGGATGCCCAGTAGGTGTGAGTTTTCTGAGGGGACTTAGTGCTGCTGGGTAGTGGCGGTTATAACCTGGCCCCACGGAAGTAAAACCCTGTGGAGGGTAAGGGAAGACCGTTGCCGCGGACCAGCTCCCCAAGCCAAGTTGTAAGCCATCGTGGCGATGGCTGCATGTCACTGGGGGAGCAGTGTCGCGAACGATGCCTCTGGGGTTTCGCCCGGTTCCCCAGAGGCACCGTGTAGTTCCCTAGCTACTCGTGGGACCACTATGGATTCGAATATAAAATCAAACGTAGAGAACGAAGTGGGAAGTCAGAAGGGCTCGCGTGACGGGTCTCCGAAGGAAGGAGCTAGAACGGTGACGGACGGGACCCTTAGGGGCTCCGGAAGTGAGGCCGGCCCGGCTGCGCGGCAGGAGGTTTCACCTCTAGCGAGGAAGAATCGGTGCGGGGCCGAAAGAAGGAGGGCGAAGCGGATGAGAGCAGCGACTCTGGAAGGGGCTCGCTCTCTTCCCGTGGCTTCCCCCTGTACGCCGGTGGAAGTGGTGAAGAGGCACGCCGACGGTAAACGTCGGAAGGGTTTCAAGGATACCCCTCCATCGGGCGACCGTCCGCTGAAAAAGCAAAGGACTCGCGACGGGCAACATGCTTACTCGGACGCTGCTGACCCTCTGGCGAGGGTGATTGTGGCGGAGGGCTACCCCGAGACAGGGATCACTGTTGAGCAGTTGACTCTGTTGAGGGATGCGGTCTTGGAGAAGATCGACGGGATCCAGGAGGGTCCGGTGTCCAGATTCCACGGCACTTCTCTAAGGAGTGGTGCGGCGGTGGTAAGATGCGCGGATGGGGCGTCGCTGGATTGGCTCGTGGGGCGGATCGGCGGCATCACTCCGTGGGAGGGCGCCAGGCTCAAGGTGATGGGCTTGGACGCGCTTCAAAAGCAGCACAGGGCGGTGGTTTGGGTCCCGGGACTTCCCAGGGGCGCGGCCACGGTCTTGAAACGGCTGGAGAAGCAGAACCCGGGTCTTATTACCGGGAGCTGGAAAGTGTTTGCGGAGGGGGTAGGGGCCACCAGGGAGAGTGGGAACCTGGTCCTCGGGGTCCCGGGGTCCAGTGTCCTCAAATTGAAGACACTGGACTTCAGACCATTCTTTGGGCTCGACAGGGTTGTCTTTCGGGTAAGTGGAGCCCAGGGGGGGGGGGTAAAGGGGGATAAGGAGGACCCCCCTAAAACGGTCTCGCAGCCAAATGGCGGGATCGAGAGGGATAGCCTTCACCCAGGTTAATCTGCATCATAGCAAAGGGGCCTCGGCTGTTTTGGCCAGGCAACAAGCTGGGAGACAAACATGCATATCACTAATGCAAGAACCCTGGGTAATCCGAGGTTGCATCAGGGGTTTGGCGGCCTGCGGTAGGCTCTTTAGGGCTCCATCAGTGGACCGGCCCAGGGCCTGCGTGGCCGTCAAGGGCATGGAAGCCCAGCTGATACCTCACCTGTGTTCCAGGGACGTTGCGGCTGTAGAAGTGAATTTCACTGATGACTCCGGTGACAGAAAGAAAATGGTTATTTGCTCGGCCTACTTCTCTCATGACGAGGGGAAGGCGGTGCCGCCTGTACCGGTGATAAAACTGGCAGAATACTGCCAGGAAAAACGGCTTCCCTTGATCATGAGATGTGACGCTAACGCGCATCACACCGTGTGGGGAAGCTCGGACACCAATGATAGAGGGAGGAAAGTGTTGGAGTTTTTAGCATCTACGGATCTGGAGATTCTCAACACAGGAGACGAGCCCACCTTCTGCACTATAGCGAGAAGAGAAGTGCTCGACATCACTGTCTGTTCCAAGCAGTTGATACAAAAGGTAGTGGAGTGGAGGGTCTCGACGGAGCCTTCGCTCTCTGACCATAGGCAGATCTCCTTCAGGATAGCTAAGGCTAGGGGGAAGGAGGTCAAATTCAGGAATCCGAGGAAAACCAAGTGGGACTCCTATAGGGAAGACCTGGCCAATAGTCTCAAAGGCTTCCCTAAAAGGCACGGGACAGAGGACGAACTGGAGACCTGTATGGACTACTTGCAGAGGTCTCTGGTAAACTGCTACAAAAGTAACTGCCCCGAAAGGGCGGTTACAAATAGTAGAGGAACTTCCTGGTGGACCCCTGGACTGCAGGGTTTCAGAGTGGCGGCTCGTAGGGCCTGGAACAGAGCTAGGAACACGGGCCGCCAATCCGACTGGGAGCTCTCTAGGAGGGCACAGAAGGATTATAGAGACTCTGTGGTTAGGGCGAAACTGGAGAGCTGCAGGAAGTTTTGCGAGGAAGTAGAGGGAATGCCTGAAACGGCAAGAATCTGCAGGATCCTCGCTAGGAACCCGGATGCGACTCTGGAAGCCATCACACTCCCTGATGGGACGGTGGTGACTGGAGAGCGATGTCTGGAACATCTACTGGAAGTGAGTTTTCCGGGCTTCCATAGGGAGCAGGAAGAGCTATTTGCATATAAGGAGCCGGGCTCACTCAGAAGAGCCCGACAAGCGGACTGGCGAATGGCGGCCAAAATTGTCATGCCCGAGAAGGTCAAGTGGGCAATTAACACCTTTAAGCCCTAAAAAGTCAGCGGGACCAGATGGTATCTTTCCGGCTCTTCTACAAGAGGGACTGGAACAGATCGTGGGCCCACTGACCCGAACCTTAAGGGCCTTTATCGCGATGGGCTACACACCCAGCGCATGGAAACTGGCCAGGGTAGTTTTCATTCCGAAGGCGAGAAGAACGAGCTACACCAAGGCAAAGGATTTCAGGCCAATTAGCCTAACATCGTTTCTCCTTAAGACATTGGAGAAGCTGGTGGACGCGTATCTGAGGGAGACAACTCTGTGGAGTCACCCTCTCCACAAGAATCAGCACGCGTATCGTTGGGGCTATTTCACCGAGACTGCTCTACATCAGACGGTAGCGTTTATTGAGGAGCAGCTGGAAAGAAGGGGCTACGCGGTGGGTGCTTTCTTGGACATAAAGGGCGCCTTTAACAACACACCGCACGAGGTAGTGTGTGAGGAAGCCGCCAGAAAGGGTGTCCCGATAAAGCTCGTCGAGTGGATCCGTGGCATGCTAGGGAGGCGTGTGATGACTTTGCTGGGAACTGCGAAAATCTGTGGGTGGGTGGGAAGAGGCTGCCCGCAGGGCGGAGTACTTTCACCACTTTTATGGTGCCTGGTAGCAGACGGTTTATTAAGGGCACTAGACGATAGAGGCTTCACTACACAAGGCTACGCGGATGACGTGGCAATACTTGTGCGAGGCCCGTTCCTAGAGACGCTTCTAGAGCTCATGCACGGGGCACTGGAAGTTGTAGAAGAGTGGTGTCAGAGGACAGGTTTAGCGGTGAATCCACTGAAAACCGGTCTTACTGTCTTCACTCGCAAATACAAGGTGGGCACCATTGTGGGACCCACTCTTGGAGGAGTAAGATTAGTTCCGACCGAATCGGTGAAATATTTGGGAGTTATTCTGGATAAGAAACTGCTTTGGGAGGAGCACCTTCGTAATCGGTGCAAAAGCTTGTGCCAGTATTTTTGGACGTGTAGAAGGACCTTTGGCCAGACTTGGGGCTTGAAACCGAGTATGATACACTGGATCTACACAGACATATTTTGCCCCAGACTCACATACGCAGCCGTAGTATGGTGGACTAGGGTGCAAAAGAAAACAGCCAAAGTTGCGCTGGAGCATGTCAGGGCTCTGATTTTGAGAAGGGCCCTGGGTGCTATGGTTACGACACCAGTGGCGGCGATGGGCGTAATGTTCGGCATCGAACCATTTCATCAGGTGGTGGTGGCTGCTGCAGCAATGGCGGCATACCGTCTGAGATGCGAACTTAAATGGAAGAAGGGAGCCCGGCATACGAGGCTGCCGGAAGACGTTCTGCTGGATCCGATATTCGAGATGCGACAGGACAGAATACCTATTATTCGAGTTTCTGATAGGCGCTTCAAAGTGCATATACCGAGGCCGGAGGAGTGGGAAAAGGAAGGTGGAAACTTAGGGGCTCGAGTGCGTGGAGGAAATGTCTGAATGCTCCAAGACGGACACGGGCTCCAGGGCCGGCTTCTTTGGCAGTCGAGAGGGATGGAAGGAGAGCATTTCTCTCGACAGTTATGCCACGGTATTCCAAGCGGAGATTGTGGCTATCCTAAGCTGTGCTTAGACCGTACGGAGTAGGGTAGAAGAGGGAGAGCACATCAGAATTTGTACGGACAGCCAGGCAGCCATCAAGGCGCTGGGGGCTCCGACAATAACGTCGTGGTTGGTTCGGGAGTGCAGGTGCGTTCTGAACGAACTGGCGAGAGAGAGAGAAGTTACCGTTACCTGGGTGCCGGGTCACTCGGGCATCCAGGGTAATGAATGTGCGGACCAGCTGGCAAAAGCGGGTTCAGAATTAACGATGGTAGGACCGGGGCCGGCCCTGGGAATCCCCTTTTGTTTAGGAAAAGGGAGGATCAAAGAATGGCTCCGCAGAGAACATCTAAGACACTGGAGAGTGGAATCTGAGTCCAAATGCAGACAGGCTAGAGCTCTGATGGGAGATACTCCTAATAGGGAACTGACTTGGAGCATAAGGGCTCTGAGTAGGAAAGATGCCAGAACAGCGGTACACATACTGACGGATCATGGCACAAGCCTTCATGTACTCGGAGACTGTCCTGCACATACAGGGTTGAGACACAGGATGCTGGGCTCAGCACTACTTGGGCCCGAGCAGATCAGGGAGCTGCCGGTGAGGGATCTGATTCTCTTTTGGAGAAAAACAGGTCTGTTAAGTAAGTTTATGAGGGGAGGCACAATGGACAATGTCTGGGTGCCGCGGGCGGTGCTTCGAAAGAGGAACGCCCCCCCGTTACAATATTATTATTTATTATTATACATAGAACAATTAAGCATAGGAATATCCTATGCTTCATGAAGCAATAAATAATGAAATAATCAGTAATGTGGATAAAATTGCACCTGATCATGAAGTGAGAGAATATCATGAAATATATGAGACGACAATTGATAACGATGACGGTAATGATAAAGTCATTGAAAATTATGATTGCGATGGTATTGAAGAAAAAATAGACAATAAGGAAAATGTAAATGATGATATTGAAGAAATCCGCAACGTAATTGGAAATGAAAGTAAAGCTCCAGAAATTGCTGAAATACGTGCTTGGACAGTGACGTGTAATATTCCAATAAAACATATAGATATGTTATTAAATATTCTGCGAAAAAGACTTTTACCGCAACTACCAAAAAAAGGAAAAACATTTTTAGAAACTAATAAAGCATTATATAATATACGACCTATGCATGCAGCAGATAATACAGTTGGGGAGTTTGTTTACTTGGGACTTAAACAACGTCTTGCGAGTTACATTAATGCCGATGTCCATATGTCTAATACTATACATTTGCAAGTAAACGTTGATGGTGCGTCTCCATATGACTCTGGTAGTAAACAGTTGTGGCCAATTTTGTGCAAAATTATTTTTGAACCAGATATATATCAACCGTTCATTGTCGCTCTATGTTATGAAAATTCGAAACCTCATGATATCAATGAGTTCATGGATGATTTTATTAAAGAAATAAATATTTTGCACCGAGATGGAATTGATATTACGAATAAACATTTTTCAGTGGCTCTAGAACACATTATATGTGATATTCCAGCTCGAAAATTTTTGAAGCAAATAAAAGGTTATGGAGGTTTTGCAGCTTGTGAAAGATGTGAAGTATATGGAAGATCTGTCACAACAGAAAGAATTCAAGACGTGTTATTTATCCTGACACAGATTGTAATAAGCGATCCAACGAATCGTTTCGAATGCAACAGCAGAAAGAGCATCATACCGGATTTTCTCCACTATTACGTATTCAACCATCAATTAATATGATTACTAGTTTTACTTTAGATTACATGCGTCTTGCTGCTTAGGTGTAACTAAAAAATTATATATATTAAATTTAATATTTAACAAAAGCTCAGTAAAACTCAACACACAAAGTCAGACAAAATTATTTGAAAGAATATTATATTTAAAACTTTGTATTCCTGACAAATTTCAGAGAAAAATTCGTATTCCAGTGCCTAACTTAAAAGCATCAGAGCTCCGTTTTATCGCACTATATGCAGGTCCTGTCTTATTTAAGAGAATATTGAATTCAAAATTATATGATTATTTTTTACTTTTTCACACGGCTTTCCGAATATTATGTACCAAAGATTTAGCTCAAACATTTAATGAACTTGCAAGCTCCTATCTGAAAACGTTTTTTTTACTTCTACCACAATACTATGGAAAAGAATCGCAAGCTCTTAATACACATTATCTCCTTCACCTGGCAGATGATGTTAAAAATAATAAGTATACTTTAAATAATATTTCGGCATTTCCATTCGAAAGTAAACTAAGATTAATAAAACAAACATTACGCACTGCAAGTAAACCACTTGCTCAGATTTGTCGGCGAGTGTATGAGCAAAATTACATCATTAATAAACCAGTCATTCCCAAACAGTTTGAAATTATAAATTTAAGGAAAACAAATAATAATAAATGTATGATAATTAAATTAAGGTATAAAAATATTGTTTTGACTACGGAGCAACCAAATGATATAATAATGTTGAATGATGGTACTATTGTGAAATTAACAAATTTAGGATACGAGAGTAAAAATGAAGATGAAATGCAGCTTACTGGTTTGAAATGGATACCTAAAAAACCGATTTTTTATTATCCCACTAATTCTACACATTTACATATGTGGCAATTAAACATGAAAGTGTCATCAAACATTATTCAATTTAAATTACAACATATACTCCAAAAAATGATTCTGATGCGTATACCATATGAGAAAAAAAATTTGAAATACAAAAAAATTTATATAATGCCTCTTATTCATTAATATAATCACATTTATCATAAAACTTCAATCTCATTTATGTCATAACTAATTCCACGCAAATTATAAATGTATAAACTAAATATATCAATTGTTAAAAAAAAAAACATTACTAACTATTACAAATATATTGTTTTTTTAATGCACGGCAGATATTATATATTAGCGTTTGATTATCCCACATTTTCCAAATCATCTGTCTCAGCATTTTCTGTATATGTGTCATTTTCCTTCGTATCTTCATCGAGGAATCGTCCTTTATTCCAGTCTTTTGAGTTTGTAAGAATAGGACCAAGGATCTTGTCACAGACTTTCTCACATAAATTCGATTCACGAATTTTGCCATTACGACTTTGTGACGTGACATTTTGATGTCCGTCACAAGGGCGCATAGGCCCGGTCGAGGGGGGAAAAACTAAGGTCGTGGACCCCACCGCGGGGGGCGACGACCTCTCCCTTTTTGTGTATACTTTAGCGATTTCGCGGAGCGGAGTGAGTGGCCAGAAACCAATGTTGTGTGAATGACGAGAAGCAGCCTTCGTGGGACTCTGCAGGCAGAACGACGGAGGCCCGGGCATCGCATGGACAGATCCATAAGGTCACGTACGAATATTCCATCAAGTTCAATAAGATCCACAGAATATGTCGCTACCGAGAATAACGTTTCAGACTTGAAACGGATCAGAGCCAGTGGACGCACCGAGAGGATTGACGCCCGAAGGGAAAGAGAGCTCTCGCACTCCCGAAAGCCCGGGATGAAGTACCACAGTAAACGGAGCTGCCGTAACGAGCCGGGAGAGAAGAATCAGGTCGGAACCTGGTCAGTTCACGGCCGATTCAAAAAACGGTCCGGATCCGAAATGGAAAAGGCCGCGAAGGACGTTCGAGACAGCTACCACAAATAAGACCGGGGTCGCCACGGAAAAGCGCCACAGAGGGCCAAACTATCGAGGAGCGTCAGGAAGGATCGAGTAACAAATCATCGATACCGCAGGATCTACGTGCGCAATACGATGCGCGGATTGTCACCGATGTCCGGCGGGCCTCACTGTCGTCACTGTTCGGCGAGTCGGCAACCTGAGCGGAACCTCGAGGACCACAACGGGCGTATCGACGATTTTGTAAGGCCACCACTTCGACTTCGCGATAAGAGCGGTACCAGCAAGTGGCCCGAGCCTCGCGGAAATAGCATCTCGCGTAATGTACTTGAGAAATGTCGTATGTATTGAGACCTCTCGCAATACCGTAGGAGGTTAGATTACGGCCGGGCCCCACTGGTTACCGCTATATAGAATTAGATTCCGCCACACTCTTCCCTTCGGGGCTGCCGAGCCGACAGTCGCCATTTCGCGTTTCGTCATGTTGAAATAGTATTTTCGCGTCTATAATTGTTGTCCTGCGTACCGCGCATTTGTGTCCGGTGAATGTAATTATGTCACGTCTTTTGTCGCCGTATTATTTGAGAGCTCGCCTCGGCCTTCTGCCGAGAGCGTTAATCGAGAACTTTTAATAGCGAGGTCAAGAGGACCAATGCTGTACGTTATTAACGATATCGAGAAAGAGCGAAGTAGGATAAGTCGTAATGACTGTACTCAATGATCACCGCAAGATTAGACCAAGCTTTGTATACCGAGTGAGAAAATAGTACGCGAACCGAACATCCGTAAAATAATAAGTTCTCTCTCACCGGTACGGGTTGTATCTATGCAGAGCGAATCCTTCCAATACACACAACACCTTGTGTCATCCTTTATAATACCATTGTTCTAAATATACTTGTTATTTGTTATACGGTTTAATGTGTTTTCTATAATAGCCTTGTTTCAGACTCCTCTCTCCAAGTTTTGTTTGCATCTCTAAAGAACCGCGCCCCTCTGCCATTTGGTGTGAGCGGGCTAGTCGCGCTTATCGCCGTTGCTCGTTATTAACGATATACTTGTTCTAACTTATTTATTTGTGCGGCGCGTCAATCCGCGCCTGGCGCCCAATTCTAAGTATTGCCGTGTGGTTAATGTAGAATAAAGAGAGCAACGAGGTTTTGCACGTCTTCCGGATTGTGTGCTTCTAACGAGAAGGAAAAGTCGTCGCAACTTTTAGCCAAAAAGAGATCTAGAATTGATAATCGTTAATGAATAAACATAAAAAGATTAATTGTGATATTTAGTAATAAAATTTTACCCTTGATACAATTATAAAATTGTGATGGTTTTAATGTTTTTTTATTTTCAATTTTTTTAACACAAGTGTATTTCATGGCCAGATCCCGATAAAAAAATTTTCGTATTACTGCTAATACATTTTTAGATATAGTTGTATTAACATCTATTACGCTATCCATAATTATTATCTAAAAAAAAAATATTTAATGTTTAATAATAAGAAAAAAAACTAAAAAATTACAATAATAAATGAGGGAAAAATTTCTTACGCATTGGTTTTTAATATTTTTATCTTCCAGTAATAAACATAACTGTTTATACTTCTTTACTGATCTCAAAGGCAATTCTATTTCATGTTGATCCATCCAATGCATTGGACTATCCATTGAATTCTCTCGAGTAATGTATCGATCAAGCATATTGCTAAGCTTACGTATTTCATTACGTATTAAAAGCTGTTCATTCTTTATTTTTTCTGTTTCTCCCACAATAGATTGTAAATCTAAGAGAAAAAAACGAATAAAAATAAGAATATAATATAGTGGAGAGTAATGATGTGTTATATCATAACTATGTTACACTGCAATACAGCTCCTACTCACAATTCAACAAGGTATTGTATAAATCCATAGGAATCTGTACATTACTCGACTGGTCAATTGGTTTTAATTTCACACACTCTTCATTAGAATTAGCAGTTTGAATCAAATTTTTTTGACAGTAGAACATTGCTTACGACTACAGGTTTACTCTTCATATTTTTATTATTTGAAGAACACTGTATTTTTATATAAGGAGTCTTTTCTGAAGAATACTGTTCTATTCTATCACTACCATCTGATTCTAAAATCACAACATGTGTCAGAAATTTTTAATCATCAAAATATTAAAATTAAATAAAAGACATTTTTCAATACACAATGCCCCCCCCCCCCCTCACTTTCTCTCACTCTTTCTCTCTCTCAGTGTGCGTGCGCGCGCGCGTGTGTGTGTGTATGTGTGTGTTATATACCTGTATCTGAAGTAGAATCTTTCCTTTTTCTCTTTTTTCCATCTATACCAATCACTGTTGTATTGACTGTAGGTTTTTTTAGTGGCAATTTAGATACTTCATTATTTAAATTTTCACAATCTGTTGTATATACATATTTATTGTTTTAAATTTTTAATTTTTCTTAACGCTTCAGTGTAACTGTCTGTTAAAATAATTAAAAATAATTATTATATCTGATGAAATCAACAATTAATATAAAAATTGTTCAAATAAAATTTATACTTGCTTTGTCAATTAAAGTAATATCATAAGTAGGCCAGCTCTCTTCCGGATATCTTGCAGCTTCAACTAATTTGTGAAAATCTTTACAAGCATTTTTAGTATAAGGCGGTGGTATAAATTTTGTGACAAGCTGAAGACTTTGAGAATCTAACAATATCCAAATTAATGGCACACAGTCAATAGCATTATCGACGTTAAATTGCACAATTTGATATGACTTTTTTCTTTTTAAAGTCATCATCTAAAACAAGGTTTCAAATATTGATTGTTTATTAATTAGAATAACATGCAATGAGAATTAATAATAAAATTCTATATACATATATATGTATATTACTAAAAAATAAATGTATATTGAACATTGGACACAACATACCTTCAATTATTGTTGCGCTTTTGATCACGGTACTTATTAATAAATAATTATTAATTATTTTTATTAATGTGCACAATAAACTTTTTACTGTTTACACAACAATCACACGTTTACACAGAAAAACAGGAGGTGTCCCAAGCTTATTGAAACAATAGAAAGTATAGCACATTATTTGTTACCTTATTGATAAAAGAAATTTTTATATAACGAATTTACTGAATTTACTGATAATATCAATTCGAGCTTGGCTTGGTGAACAACGTGCACAATTCGTAATGCAAAGATCTCAGGATTGAATACAGATGTACTACGGATATTTTCAACGATTAAAAAGATAAAGGAATAAAATAATATATATTAATCAATATAGACTAATAAAAAAAAATTTACAGCAAGGAAAAATACCAGTGAAATAAAATTAAAAGAATCATGTTAGTTAAATGCAATAAATTCACCTATAAAAATGCAAGAATTCGAGCAGATCAATTTCTTTTTACCTTCTCTTTAAATAATTTTTACTAGCCAGCCACAAGCTTACTTCAGTTATCTAGCTGTGAGATAATAATATTAGCTAGTACATATATGTACTTTTTGTATCATGACTTGGATGTAACAGCATTATATTATTAACTAGGTATTATCTATAAATTCTGTATAGAAACGACACTTTTTTTTTAACTAATAATTAGTTAATGCTTGCCACATCATCACTCACATGTAAAAGCATTACAATTCTATTTGACTATTAGCTAATAAAACTAGACAGTGATGAGTTGAAACTCTAAATAATTAGATAGTTACAGGACGCTGATGACTTTAATTATCCACACGGGATGATGAATGTATGACTTAATGTATTATTTATTTTCTTTGTTTGGTTTAGATTTAGAAACGCACGTGGAGGAAGAGGAAACGGAGGAAACCGGAAGAGGAGGGTAGAGAGGTGGGTGGATGGGCCCATGGACAGACAAGTGGCGTGGCCACTATGGAGGCCAGAACCGCGGATCTGGAAGCGGATGGCGAGGCAGATCTAGACGCGGATGGCGCGGGTCTACAAGCGAGTGGCGTGGTGGAGCTGGAGGCGGAATGCGAGACCAATGGAGAAGAGGCTCCACTTTTACTAGGTGCGCAACTAAGTTTCCGGGTTTCACACATGAATGGCGCTAACGATACATGTAGTCGATATACATGTCTAAAGTTGTGTTTTTTTATTAACTTGGACATCTGTCAACAATAACCAGTCATAATACCAACACATATTGCAACGCAAAAATATTTTTTCTAACAATAAAGATGTCGAGTTTTGTGCCAAATAAACAGCATTTGCGGGAAGCTTTGCTTTTCTGCTTCAACTTGAAAGAAAATGCAGCTGAAGCACGCCGTTTGCTTGAGAAAGCCTACGGCGAACATGCACAATCGAAAACTACTTGTGAAGATTGGTTTAAACGCTTTAGAAATGGCGATTTCGACACTGAGGACAAGGAGCGCTCCGGAAGACCAAAAACATTTGAGGACGCCGATCTGCAAGCGTTATTGGATGAAAATGATACGCAAACACAAGACAACAACAATTGATAAATTTGAACCATGCATTGCTCGAAAAACGGCCAGAATGGGACACGAGACACGAACGAGTGATATTGCAGCACGACAACGTTCCGTGCCATCGCACTTCCATCGTCCAGGACACCATGAAAACGCTGAAATGGGATCTGCTACCGCACCCGCTGTATTCACCAGACCTGGCCCCTTCCAATTATCACTTGTTCCGGTCGATGGCACATGGCTTAGCTGGGCTACACTTGGCCAATTTCGAAGAAGTGCAAAACTGATTGGATAAATGGTTTCGATGCAAAGACGCGTCGTTTTATCGTCGCGGTATTCATGTATTGCCAGAGAGATGGCAAAAATGTGTAGCTAGCGAGGGACGATACTTTGAATAAACCGTTTTTTGTATTTCTCTTGAAATTTTCCATTTTGCATTGATAAAAAAAAACCCGGAAACTTAATTGCGCACCTAGTATATTTAACATTAATAACTAATTTTAATAAATTTAATCTTAATAATATATTAATATCCTATTTTAATAAATGATGTCTGAATACTACATATATAGTATTTTATTAAACTTTAATTCCTTCTCATATTTTTTTATCAAAAATCACAAAATTAAAGAAAAATTTAACATAAATTTCTTTAAAAATTTAATTAAAAATGTACACCTTTGTTCATTTTACATTATGCCGTAATTTTTCGTAAATTGTATTCTAAATTTCAAGATTACAATTTGCACACTTTCTTGCGACGGTTCATAACTATAGTCTTCTCAAATTATAGATAAAAAGATTGTTTTTACTGTCTAGCTTGCATTCGTGTTTAATATGCGAGTATTTTTGCATCTATTATAGTTTACGTGTAAACGCCCAACCCTGGCTTTTAATATTCAAAATAAGTTATTGGTCATTACTGTATGAAATATCTATAAGAGTTTATCATCTTTTTAAATATTAACAAAAATGCAATACTTTATTTACACACACGCACACACACACACACACACACGCGCGCGCGAAATTATAGAAGTAATTTATTAAAATAATTTAAATGTACATTTTCAAATTACACAGGTTATTAAAAATAACTGATCTTTTACTAAATAAACTGTAAATGCAAAAATAAATGCTACAATACATGTATTTACAATACGTGTGTATTTATATTTCAAATCTAATTGATATACATAATCATGTTTTACAAGTATGCATTACCGACACTTTGTAGATATAGCACATATCGGAACCAAAAAGTCGTGGACATAGCACGGAAGAGACCCAAAAGATCGTGGACATTGGCTACGTAGTTCAATGTGCACGTTTTGTGCACATAGAGGCGCTAGCCCACAGAAACACGAAAAATGTGGGCATGTCCACTCTCAGTCTTCTCTCTGGTTAGAGCTCACCTTGAAGCGAGTGAGTGAAGTAGCAGATCGAGTCGACGCTCTTTTATAGTGAGTCGATCGATTCTCGATCGCGAGAAAGCCTTACACCGCCTGCACTACCTGGCGGTGTGACTGTAGGCTCAGCGCTTGGTTGAGGGCCTGCGGCACGTAGTAGCGCCGCGGCGTACTATGCCGCTTCGGTGCAGCGGTGTGGCGGTATGCCGCCACAATAATATTTGTAATTTTTGTTACAATTTTTATTGTATCAGATAATTTAAGCGCTTTGCTACACAAGACTTCTTGATGAATAATGCAATGAAACATTAAATATTTTACATTATTTTCAAAAAATAATCCTTTCAGACCAGTTTTGGATCCAGTCATTGCTGGTGCCCCATCCGTAACAATAGCCGAACATTTTTCAAAAGAGCCAACAAATTTCTTTAATTCACGGAGAAAACACTAAGGATATCACTTAAGTAACTATAGTTGTCCCAACAGAATGTTTATGTTATTTTTCGTCTATGCATACAATATGGTTGTAACAACCATAGTTCTGTGGAAATGACCTGCATGATTGACACAATCTTAATGAGAATAGTCGTCATGGATACTACATATAACCATACGACATTGATAATACATCTGCAGGAATTTGAAACTGCATTGCATTAAACATTGATAAAATACACTTTAGAGCAGTGCTGGAATTTCCAACCTGGAAAGAAAATGCAATTTTTAGCCAATTATTGTTTTTAACACAATGAGCCGCCTGAAATAAGCATGCAAATTTCAAATACAATTGTTTTGTATTTTATTGTTATAAAATAAACGGTAAGGTTGTTGCCATATGAAAATCGAATGAAAAATCCATTTTCTCCCCACTGATTTATAAGAAAAGGAAATTAAGATAAAAGAGAAATATATTAATATAATAAGAATATAATATTAATAAACTTTATCTGTCATTAATATAAATATATTACATATAATATATATACGCAAAAAATAAATTTATTTCTTCTACTTACAAAATCTTAGTTCTTAAAAGTAATTAGTTTAAACTTGAAACGGTGCGACTATTTGCGCGGAATAGTTCGCCGGGATCAGGAGCTCGGTCGGTTGAGGGCACGTCAAGAAAACTCGCTGTTTGAGTGTAACAAAAGATAACTTAATTTATTGAGTAATTGATGTTGGATATGTACAGTGTAGAGAGACGTACCGTGTGGATACGCGTGTATAATGAGTGGTTTGAACGTTTAGTATAAATGTGTATTAATGCGTTGTCTGAATGTGCGGTATAAATGTGTATTAATTACGGCGGTGTAAGACGGCGCGAAATGGTCGACGTGTGGTGACGCGGAAGCGTCGGCGCAAGCGCGGACGTCGCGATTATGACTAGAGCGCTAGATAGCGAGCTGACCCGTCTACACGCTGTCTTTAAGATAGTGTGTTAAAATGGCCTGATGTAGAGTGCGCGTGTAGCTGTGTCAAACCCAAGATCTATAGAGAGAAGGTTACCTCATGCGCAAAGAGGGACGAGCGGCAAGAGGGGCAAATGCAGAGAGGGACGAGCGGCAAGAGGGGCAAATGCAGAGAAGGGCGAGCGGCAAGAGGGGCAATAATCATGGTGGAAAGAAACAAGGTGAGTTATTGCGCATAATGGCGGCAAAGAGTTGGGGGACTTGCTTGTCAACCAATCACAGGGGACCCATTTTATGCGCGCAAAATTCAAACGTTCACAGCTGATTAAAAAATCAAAACAGTATTGTAAATAAATAAATACTGCGACTATTACAATTTTTAATGCAACAGGTCGGCATACTGTCTACAAAGATAAAGTCACATAATATTACATATTACACCAAACTCTAAACAAATCTTCATATTATATATTCATTTATTACTTACACGACGGTCACATCGGTCTTTTCCAAATTTAAGAAAACTCTCTGCACGAACACTATATATTTTTTTAAGAGGAACACAGTATACACTTTATATACGTTAATAAAGCATGTCATCAGCCATCAGCCATACTGAATTTTCATGAAATGGGCCCCCTATGATTGGCTGTCCGCTCCCCACTACCTTTAGACTACTGCGCAACCACGAGAATAACTCACCTTGTTTCTTTCCACCATGGCAATGATGATCTCATCGGCAAACAGAAGCTATCTCAGACTCAGACAGCTACTGTTTGTCGATGAGATCATCATGCTCTCCCCTTCCTTCATCGCCTCTCGCCCTCAAGCTGTTTCTATCTCCCCCCTTCCTTCATCGCTCCTTGCCATCAAGCTGTTTCTAGCTCCCCCCTTACTTCATCGTCCCTCGCCCTCAACCGGTTTTACTGAGGTAACCTTCTCTCTATAGATCTTGTGTCAAACCAATCTTTAAGTGGAATTATCTTTAAGATAGTAAAAACCTCAGTTTAACATAGAGTATTCTAAAATATCGATTTATATCAATTTCTGTTTTATGTTTTTCTAGTGTTTTCCAATGTGTCCTTATAATGAATAATTTTAACAATAACAAATTAAATATCCAAGTAAGTTCTTCAATATATTCTTTCTTTTATATATAAATAAATAAATACTTAAATAGAAAGTAGCTATTACATGAATTGTGTATTAATTTTTTAAATTAAGTGTTGACAAATATTTTTTGGCATAACCTCAAAAATTTATGAATTGATATCAATTGTTAAGAAATTTTAATAATATTATGACAGAAAATATAATAATAATATATTTTAACGGGGGGGGGGCGTTCCTCTTTCGAAGCGCCGCCCGCGGCACCCAGACTATTGTCCATTGTGCCTCCCCTCATAAACTTACTCATGAGAGACCCGTTTTTCTCCAAAAGAGAATCAGATCCCTCACCGGCAGCTCCCTGATCTGCTCGGGCCCAAGTAGTGCTGAGCCCAGCATCCTGTGTCTTAACCCTGCATGTGCAGGACAGTCTCCGAGTACATGAAGGCTTGTTTTCTCGTCGTCTCCACATGCCCTGCACCTGGATGTATCGCTACGTCCAAGCTTGTACATGTGGTAGTTTAAGGTGCCATGACCCGTCAGTATGTGTACCGCTGTCCTGGCATCCCTCCTACTCAAAGCCCTTATGCTCCAAGCCAGTTCCCTATTAGGAGTATCTTCCATTTGAGCTCTAGCCTGTCTGCATTTGGACTCAGATTCCACTCTCCAGTGTCTTAGATGTTCTCTGCGGAGCCATTCTTTGATCCTCCCCTTTCCTAGACAAAAGGATTCCCAGAGCCGGCCCCGGTCCTATCATCGTTGTCTCTGAACCCGCTTTTGTTAGCTGGTCCGCACATTCATTACCCAGGATGCCCGAGTGACCAGGCACCCATGTAATGGTGACTTCTTTCTCTCTCGCCAATTCGTTCAAAACGCCTCTGCACTCCTGAACCAACCGCGACGTTATTGTCGGAGCCCCCAGCGCCTTGATGGCTGCCTGGCTGTCCGTACAAATTCTGATGTGCTCTTCCGCTTCTACCCTACTTCGTACGGTCTGAGCACAGCTTAAGATAGCCACAATCTCCGCTTGGAATACCGTGACATAACTGTCGAGAGAAATGCTCTCCTTTCATCCCTCTCGACTGCCAAAGAAGCCGGCCCCGGAGCTCGTGTCCGTCTTGGAGCCGTCCGTATACCAGACATCTCCTCCACGCACTCGAGTTCCTAAGTTTCCACCTTCCTTTTCCCACTCCTCCGGCCTCGGTATATGCACTTTGAAGCGCCTATCAGAAGCCCGAATAATAGGTATTCTGTTCTGTCGCATCTCGAATATCGGATCCAGCAGAACGTTTTCCGGCAGCCTCGTATGCTGGGCTCCCTTCTTCCATTTTAGTTCGCATCTTAGACGGTATGCCGCCATTGCTGCAGCAGCCACTACCACCTGATGAAATGGTTTGATGCCGAACATTACGCCCATCGCCGCCACTGTTGTCGTAACCATAGCACCCAGGGCCCCTCTCAAAATCAGAGCCCTGACATGCTCCAGCGCAACTTTGGCTGTTTTCTTTTGCACCCTAGTCCACCATACCACGGCTGCGTATGTGAGTCTGGGGCGAAGTATGGCTGTGTAGATCCAATGTATCACACTCGGTTTCAAACCCCAAGTCTGGCCAAAGGTCCTTCTGCACGTCCAAAAATACTGGCACAAGCTTTTGCACCGGTTACGAAGGTGCTCCTCCCAAAGCAGTTTCCTATCCAGAATAACTCCCAAATATTTCACTGATTCGGTCGGAACTAACCTTACTCCTCCAAGAGTGGGTCCCACAATGGTGCCCACCTTGTATTTGCGAGTGAAGACAGCAAGACCGGTTTTCAGTGGATTCACCGCTAAACCCGTCCTCTGACACCACTCTTCTACAACTTCCAGTGCCCCCTGCATGAGCTCTAGAAGCGTCTCTAGAAAAGGGCCTCACACAAGTATCGCCACGTCGTCCGCGTAGCCTTGTGCAGTGAAGCCTCTATCGTCCAGTGCCTTTAATAATCCGTCTGCTACCAGGCACCATAAAAGTGGGGAAAGTACTTCGCCCTGCGGGCAGCCTCTTCCCACCCACCCACAGACTTTCGCAGTTCCCAGCGAAGTCATCACACGCCTCCCTAGCATGCCCCGGATCCACTCGACGAGCTTCATCGGGACACCTCTTCTGGCGGCTTCTTCACACACTACCTTGTGCGGTGTGTTGTTAAAGGCGCCCTCTATGTCCAAGAAAGCACCCACTGCGTAGCCCTTCCTTTCCAGCTGCTCCTCAATAAACGCTACCGTCTGATGTAGAGCAGTCTCGGTGGAATAGCCCGAACGATACGCGTGCTGATTCTTGTGGAGAGGGTGACTCCACAGAGTTGTCTCCCTCAGATACGCGTCCACCAGCTTCTCTAATGTCTTAAGGAGAAACGATGTTAGGCTAATTGGCCTGAAATCCTTTGCCTTGGTGTAGCTCGTTCTTCCCGCCTTCGGAATGAAAACTACCCTGGCCAGTTTCCATGCGCTGGGTGTGTAGCCCATCGCGATAAAGGCCCTTAAGGTTGGGGTCAGTGGGCCCACGATCTGTTCCAGTCCCTCTTGTAGAAGAGCCGGAAAGATACTATCCGGTCCCGCTGACTTTTTAGGGCTTAAACAATGATATTAAAATGAATATTTATGAATACAAAAACTGTATTTGTTTAGTAACAATGAGTCCAGCAGATCAAGCAGTTCACAGCAACCATTGACAAAGCCAAAAATTCGAAAAATGTATGTTATAAAAATCTATTCTATATATATTAAAAAAATTAAAACATTGAAAAAGTATATTATTTTATAAAATATGTTACTATATTTAACTTTACAATAATTTGAATGGTATTTTCATGTACAGATCTAGATCACCTCGTCGATTATTAAGCAAAGAAAATACACTTATACAATCATTGATCAAGACCGATAAAGCTCTTCAACAAAGATTACATACAATAGCAGAACAAAAAAAAACGGAATCAAGAACGTGATGATATGGTAGCAAATTCAATGAATAGATTTTTGAATGCTTTTGCAACTCTTGCTGAAAACAGCATGTTATAAGGTACATCTCCATTTTCAAATGTAATGCTTGATAGGAATATTATACCGAAAGAGAATGTAGTCAAATCAACATCAAAAATATTCCACCAAAACGTGCCTGTTTCACGACCTATAAACATATCTACAATTGCATCATCTACCATTACATCAGAAACACAAAAATGTCAGCAAAATCTAAATATTAATCAAATTTATATCGTTAATGACATGGAACCCTCACAAACAATTATTGATGAAAATGATAATCAGCATATATCGGATAGCTTTGTGAACGATATTGATTTTCCCGAATTTCCATCTAATGAAAGTTCAACTAAACAAATCGTATCAGACAATGAAGAAAACATGTCTCATGAAAGCGAAATAACAGATTCCACAGCAAAAATATTGAATTATTCAAAACGTGTGTTAATGGAAAATAAAAGTCTTTCCAAGTCAAATAAAGTTATCCGTGAGCCAATTTATAAGAAAAAAAATACGAATATCTTGAAATCCTTAGATGTTAATAAAATATTACCAATGGTCAAAAAACAAAAGTATCAAAATATTCTAGTAACAAAGACAAACTATGGTTTTAATAACATTCATCATAAAGAAAAAATGTAGAAAGATATATCTAAAACTAAAATAAAAATTTAAAAAGTAACAAATTTATTATATTTATAATAATATATAATACAGTAAACATTATATATATTTGCACTTTGAGGTATTTTTTTTTCGGATATATTTGAGTTTTAAATTATATTCGAATTGTTTTTAATATTTGAATTATTTTCTGGATGATGTGATCCTTAGAATGTAAGTTTCTAATAAATAAAATGTATACCGTGATATTATTTCAAAGACTGTTTCAATATAAAATTTATATTTGTAAGGAAACTATAATGAAAATATGAAATTGTTTTTCAATAAATATATTTTATTACCAATTATATATTTTGTGCATAATTCATTACAACGATCTGTCATTCATAATTATCTATAGATATGTTGTCATGTAACAGTCTTTCGGCTAGCATATCCCGAAAGTTGAACATAACTGTTCCATATAACCCACCACTTCGCCACCACCGCGGGGGACGACGACCTCTCCCTCTTGATATTCTTTTTTGAGCGTTGTAGCGAATTGCGCGAGTCGTGGTGAGTGGCCAAACTCCCATATTGTGAATTGAAGTAGAGCAGCCTTCGTGGGACCTGCGAGGGACTCAGCAGGCAGGACGACGGAGGCCCGGACGGCGTGCAGACAGATCCAGGATAAGGGCAAGTAAAAATACCCTTGCAAATATCATTCGATTCCAGACACAGTCGCTACCGCAGATACAATTTCAGATCCGGAGCATATCGAGGCCGGTGAACGCACCGAGAGAGATGACGCCCGAAAGGGAAGCGCGCTCTCACACGCCGGAGAACTGGAGTGGAGAACCCGAACAAGGAGCTGTCGTAACGAGCCAGGGAAGCAGAATCAGGTCAAAACCTGGCCAGTTCCCGGCCGATTCAAAGAAGGTTCGAATCCGGAAACGGAGAAGGCCACGAAGGGCGTTAACGGCAGCTGCCAGAAGAGAGAGACCGGGGTCACCTCGGAAAAGCGTCACCGAGGGCCGATATATCGAGGAGCGACGCGAGGATCGAGATATATCGAAGGATCAAGTAGCGTTAATCGATAGCGAGGATCTACATGCGCAGGACGATGCGCGGAATGTCACCGCTGTCCGGCGAGCCTCGCTGTCGTCACTGTTCGGCGAGTCGGCAACCTGAGAAGAACCTCGAGGACCACAACGGGCGTACCGACGAATTGTAAGGCCACCACTTCGACTTTGCGGTAAGAGCGGTATCAGTAGGCGGCCCGAGCCTCGCGGAAATAAGAACCCGCAGGGTTTTCGTAAAAGAATCTTGAGTGTATCGAAATGTCTCGCGGTATTGTGCGAGGTTAGAGATAGGCCGGGCCCCGCTGACTACCGCTTCTATAGAATTAGATTCCACCATGCTATTCTTCTCGGGGCTGCAAGCCGACAGTCGTTTCGCGTTGAATAATGTCTCTCGTTAATAAGTGATAATTTTGCGTCTATGTATGTATTACTGTACCGAGCGTTAGAATCTTTGGAGTTAGCCTATCGCGTATCTTTCGCCTCGGCCTTCAGTCGAGCGTTTCAAATTAAGAATTGTTAAGAGTCATATCGAGAGAGAGAATTTGCGGTGTGTAATAACTTTATATTGAGAAGGCTTAAACGTAGAGTGAAGCGAACGACCGTACCTAATCAGGACGACAAAACTTGTACGCTAAACCGCTATACCGTGTGAGGCGGAATTACGCGGGTTTCCGCGAGCAGAACATCCAAAATGTAATGCCTCTAAAAGAGATAAATTGTGTCTCCACTCCACGGGAATGTTAAAGCGCCCATCACCCGGCGTCAACCTCACTCGAATTCATTATTATTATTAAATGTTATTTGTTACAAACTTAATGTGTCATTAATAACCGTCTTATTTCAGACTCCTCGCCCCTCTGCCATTTGTAGAGTGGGCTAGTCGCGCTTATCGCCGTTGCTCGTAAAGAAAAATATTGACTCTAACGTAATTTGTTCGTGCGGCGCGTTAATCCGCGCCTGGCGCCCAACTATAAGTATTGAAATAATTATTAAAATCTATTAAATAGAGCAACGAGGTTTGACACGCTTACCGGCGGGTGTACTTCTGCCCGACGGGAAAGTCGTCGCAACGCATCGACTATAACAAAAATGTGTTTGAATTTGTCCTCAGTTTCCTGCAGCGGACCAAAATGGTCAAGGTGCAGTACTTCCAACGGCACTGTTAGCGAGGGGTAGACTCGATTCCCCCTCCATACGAGTAGGCGCATCATTCGACGTTATACAGGTAAGACAATTTTCTATATAATCGTATATTTTTTTTCGCATCGACGAAAACCAATAATTCTGTTTAATTCCTTTTATTTATAGTTTTCTCTAGGCCACAATGGGCCATGTCATCGTGGTGAGCCCTGATCACGCAGGTCTCCATCGACTTCGGTACGACGAAACTCATCTCCCCGTTACGGGTAAAATAAACTAATCCATTAATTAACGCAAACTTATTACTATTCTTAACTTCTAATTCCTCGCTTGTCGCTTTGATTTTAGGATCGGCTAATTGACGGAACTCGAGCTCCCTTTCAAGCGGTAGCTCGTTAACGTAACCGGAACATCGGCTAAGGGCATCGACGTGTGCCATTCTTTTGCCCGGCCGGTGCATCACCCTGAAGCGGTAATTTTGCAAGGTGAGTGTCCATCTCGCAATTCTTGGATTAAGGTTCACTTTATTTACTGCATGCACGAGGGCATTACAGTCGGTAACAATTACAAAAGTCAGCCCGAAAAGATATAAATGAAATCTTTCTATGGCCCTTACAATCGCTAACATTTCGAGCTCAAAACTATGGTATCTTGTTTCAGCTTTATTGGTGGCCTGGCTAAAATATGCAACTGGACACCATCTACCATCGTTCTGCTTCTGAGGCAGGATTGCACCCAGGCCCAGACTACTTGCATCTGTGTGCAGTTCCGTGTCGAGGGCCGGGTTATAAAGCGCTAGGACCGGTGCTGAGGTAAGTTCACTCTTTAATTGTTCGAATGCTCTTACGCATTCTGAGTCGAAAACGAAATTAGTATCCTTTCTCAAAAGGTTGTGTAACGGCTTTGCTTTAATCGCGAAATCTTTAATAAATTTACGGAAGTAACTTGCCAGTCCGAGAAATCGCTGTACTTTGTGCACGTTTCTTGGCTGTCTGAATTTTTTAACCGACTCTGTATGTCTTGGACTCAGAGTAATTCCGTTCGACGATATAATATATCCTAAAAATTCTATTTCGCGCTTCATAAATAAACATTTTTTATAGTTTAATTCGAAACAATATTGCTTCAAGATGCGAAGCACTTCTTTCAAAATTTCAAAATTCTGTTCAATCGTTTAAGACCCCTATTTTGTAACTTGTTGTTATTTTACGACATCGTTATATTAACGACTCTCTTACGAATGATTGTTTAATGACAATTTGGAAAAAGTTATTCTATAAGCAAGTCGTTCAGGTACGAATGATTATCTCTGCTTAACGACGTTTTTTAGAAGGTTGGTACTACTTTTCTATAGTATGTGTAATGGAAATCATAGATTTTTAATGTTGGTAGTATGTCACAAACGGAAAGCAATTCTTCAAGAGCAGTTCTGTCAAATATAGTTGGCAAATCTTTAAAATATTTGTTTTCCGATTAATTTTTGAAAATTCAGAAGAAAAAGAAGAAATCTTCCAAAGCATTAACGTAAGTTGAATCGTTTAATAATTTCATTGTATTATATATAAATAATATTAGATTTTACTCTAACCTCTACAGCGTATTTTGTCATGTGTAACTGTTTGTATTTTTCATTGTTTTTACAGGTAGTTTCTGTTGAAACTATTATATTTTTTCCAATCCATCCAATTAATTATCCAGATTTGAAATTCAAATTAGAAATGCATTTCAGAAACTTTTAAATGATTATATGCCTTACAATATATGTGTGTTTGATGTGTATATTTGTAAATGATTGTTTTTTTACAGAATGGATAAGGAAGAAAAGAAAAAACGTGCTGCCAAAACTACACGGAGACAATATGAACTGTATCTGGAAGAACTTCGTGTTAATAAAGCACTCAGAGAGAATAAATTTGATGCAACGCAACCAAATATAATTGATGAATCTTGGCAAAAGCTGTGCGAAAAACTAAATGCCTCTGGAGGGCCAGTGAAATCAACTCAAGAATGGAAAAGGGTAAATTTCAATAAACTAATTTATAATTTGTTACATAATATTTATTGTTTTTTTATATAGGTATTTACATACTGGAAATCTCAAGTGAAAAGTAAGGCTCGTGAATTAAAACTAGCACAACAAAAAACTGGAAATAAAGAAAATAAAAAAAAATTATTAAGTAATTTAGAAAATATATTATTAGATATTATTGGTAACGTGGTTGTGGACGGAATGAATAATATAGCACAATTTGGAATAGGTAAGAAGCAATTTATTCTACATTAAAAATATATAAAAATTATAAACAATTTCAAAATTATTTTTTAGTTGATCAACATGTACAAGTAGTTGACGTACAGGAAGAAGAAGAAATGATGGAAGATAATCCGACTGTAAATCTGAGACTTCTAGAACATAACAATGCAGCTATACCTATTACAAATATTGATAATCCTAGTCAGTTAGATCTTGTTGACATAAGCAATGATAAAGTTGTTGAAAGATCTAAAAAAAAATTTAAATGTGATAGCGACAAAATTATGCAGAAACAAACTTCTAATAAAAAAAGTAAAAGTCTAACTGGATGCTTACAACAACTTGTGGACAACAGTAATGTTAAAGAAACTTCACAATTTGAAGTTCTATGTGAAATACGTAACCATCTTAAGAATGTAGAGTTATATGAAGCAAGACGATTAAAATTAGAAAAACTAAAACTGAAAATGGAATATCCAAACCATATATTTGTTATAAGTTCCGATTCAGAATAATTATTTCTTTAAGAGATTGGTTTTAAGTAAAGTTTCTTCAAAAGATTGTTTCTGCATAATTTTGTCATTACTAATATGGTTTTTTTCTGATGCAACTGTTTTTTTTATTTGACAATCTTTCAGAATTTTATTATTTATACTATTTAAATCATTTTATTAATTTCATAAAGATTAATATTATTTATTGATTAAAAAAATTTAATTTTCACAAATATTAATATTATTTATTGATAAAGGAAATTTAATTTCAATAATTATTAATATTGTTTATTGATAAAAGAAATTTAATTTTTATAACTTTAAGTATTATAGCCAAAAAGTCAATTAATATATTCTTTCATAATTACATTTTGATATTAATTGTAGACATGTGTTTTTATGTTGTTTTTTATAAATCGATCTCTAAAATAGTTCTTTTATTGACTAAAGTAACTTATAAAAAAGTAACAAGATTGTTCTATAAATGTTGTTTATTTTATGTTATTATTTCATGCGTTACATTGCATTGTCGCAATAATTATAGTGCAATTATAGCAAATTACGAAAATGTCGTAAGTTTGAAGTTCTACAGGTATGCAAAATACGCAAAATGCAAAGTTGTGTCAATAAGTTATGTACTAAAGCTAAATAAAATCTAGGTGCTAATTCTCTGTCACTGATTTTTATATCAAATAAAATTAATTTATTAATGAAAGTTAGCAAATACTTATTACTTATTAAAATTAGATATTACTTACAACTTTTGCATAAAATTCTACTTAAATAGTTTTTATATTTTGCATACCTCAAGTTTAAAAAATAGTATTTCAGTAACACTTAAAAAACACTCCATTTTGTTTTGTTACTTCCTAGAACATTAATAAAATGTTATTTTGCAAATAAAATATTGTCTATTTTTTAATTTTAATAATGTTTACTTACTTGTGCTAAATATTACATAAAAAAGTCATGTATAATTCTGTTCCTCACAAGCTGTCCTCTGTGTAAAAGTTGTATATCATTTATTTCATTATTTTCATCATTGTTTACATCTTCATTGTTTTTCATTATATTAATAACAAGATCATTATCAACTAAAAAATAATAATAATTATATATTACAATATATACGCAAATCGATTATTTTGAGACCAAAATTTGATAAAAACTGATTACTTTGGGGACAAGCGATTACTTTGAGGCCCGACCTCGTAGGAAGGAGAAGGCAGCGGCGATTCTGCCTAACTTGGAGGGGCCCGGTCCCTCCCACGAGATGGAATGCGAGCCCATACCCTCGCAGTGTTCCGCTAAGAAGGACACAATGGAGATCGGCCTGCAGGAGTGACGGGTTTCGCGGACACAACAATGTCCACGAGACTCCTGCAGACCAACTTGAATCACGCCCGGCAGGCCCAGGATCTCTTTCTTGCGGACCTGTGCGGGCGTGACGCCGGGCTGGGCGTGGTGGCAGAGCCATACAGCGTGCCCGACTCAAATCCTAATTGGGTCGCGGCCGCTGATGGCTCCGCTGTTATCATAAGAGGGCACTCCCCGCGCTCCCCCCCCCCCGTATCCATACTGGAGAAGGGGAGGGGATTTGTCATCGCGCGGTGGGGTGCCCTACGGGTGGTGGGGGTCTACGCCCCTCCCAACATGTCTCACCCCGACTTCCTGCACCTCCTACGGGAGATGGGGGGGGGGGCATTCGCCGATGCCTCCCCCATCCTGTGTTGGTGGCCGGGGACTTCAACGCCTGGAATATGGCGTGGGGTTCCCGGCGCACTGACAGAAGGGGTAAGTGCGTGATGGACTGGGCGGCGGAACTGGGCCTCCTGCAGTTAAACAGGGGGTCCACGAGCACGTGTGTGCGTCCCCGTGGGGAGTCCATAGTCGATCTGACGTGGGCCTCCTCACGGGCTGCACGTTTAGTGGAGTCCTGGAGGGTGACGGACACCGAGTCCTTGTCGGACCACCTAGTTATAGAGGTGGTCCTGACGGCCACCCCCAGGGACGTGCTGCTCCGTCGCCTGCGGAGGGGAAATAGACCCCCACGCAGATGGGTCCTGGCCAAATTGGACCAGGACCGGATGAAGGCGGCGGTCTTGGTGGAGACGTGGGCGGATCCTCCCACCCGCGTCGAAGCCGAAGAAGAGGCCGCCGCGATCGTGGGCATGGTTACACGTGTTTGTGACGTGGCCATGCCCCGATCGAGATCCGCCCCTCGTCGGGCGGCGTATTGGTGGAGTGAGGAGATCGCAGAACTCCGCAGAACGGCCAATTCGGCCCGACGCGATCTCTTCAGGGCCCGACGAAGGGCGGGTGGAGATGACGAAGAGACTGCAATGGCGCGTGGTGTATACCTCGCCGCAAGGTATGCACTGCGGTCGGCCATTAGCAGGGCCAAAGCCAAGGCCTGGGAAGAGCTGATAGCGGAGCTCGACAGGGACCCATGGGGGCGTCCGTACCGGATAGTCCTGAACAGGCTAAGACCGGCGGCGCCCCCCATCTCGGAGACGCTCGATCCGGAGTTTCTCGGTCAGGTGGTGGAGACCCTCTTCCCCGTAAGGGATGCATGTATCCCCCCGAGGAGGGACCCTCCCCCCTGGACCGGGGACCTGGAAGTTTCAGGAAGGGAGCTCTCCGAGGCAGCTAAGAGACTGGGGGCGGCTGGCAAGGCCCCTGGTCCAGATGGGATCCCTGGTCGAATTTGGGCCTTGGTCTTTGGCGGAATAGGGGCCCGCCTGAGGACGCGGCCAATGCCGCAACCCGAGCGGTCGTATGCTCCATCAGAGCAATGGGACTGGAGGTCGCCCCGCAGAAGACGGAGGCCCTGTATTTCTACAACAGGGCCATGGGGCGTCCTCCCCCCATCCAAATGTGGGTGGGGAAAGTCCGAGTCCTAGTGGGGACTCAGATGAAGTATCTGGGCCTCACTCTGGATGGGCTTTGGGGATTCGAACAGCACTTTGTGCAAATCATCCCCAAAGCGGACAGGATGGCGGCCGCGTTAGGCCGTCTCCTGCCCAACGTGGGTGGGCCGAACGTAAGGGTTCGGCGCCTGTACGCCAATGTCGTGCAGTCGGTGTCCCTATACGGGGCACCGGTATGGGCCGATAAAGTCCTGGCCAGTCGACGAATCAAAGCGATGATTCATCGCCAGCAACGCCGGCTGGCCGTTAGGATCATTCGGTCCTACTGCAAGACGTCGTTTGTGGCGGCCACGGCCCTGGCGGGCCTCCTCCCGGTCGAGTTCTTGGCGAACTCGTACGCCGAGGTTTATCGGCGTACGAGGGACCCTGATCGAACCGGGAGCGCCCGTCTAAGACCAGAGGCTGTGGAAAAAATTAGGAGGAATGCCCGTCGCAGAGCCATATCCCAATGGCAGGAAGCCATCGCGGATTCTGCGACGGGTAGATGGACCACCCACGCCATCCAGCCCTGTCTGCCGGAATGGGTAGACAGGCGAGGACGAGGACTTGAGTTCCACCTGACACAGGTACTCACCGGGCACGGTTGCTTCGGTGATTACCTGTGCAGGATAGGAAGAGAGCATACGACGGGATGCCACCACTGTGCGGCCGGTCGGGACTCGGCGCAGCATACACTCGCAGAGTGCGAGGCCTGGACGGACGAGCGCCGAGCCCTGACCGCAGTGGTGGGAGAGGACCTCTCCCTTCCGGCATTGGTTCAAGCAATGCTGGAGGGAGAGGATAAGTGGAAGGCCGCCTCCGATTTTTGCAGCGCCGTAATGATGCAGAAAGAGGAGGCGGAAAGAATCAGAAGGGGGGAGGCGGAGGAGGTGGACAGTACTCCACCATCCTCCCCACCTCCCCCCCCTTCGCGAAGGAGAGCGGGAGGCAACGGCGGCGGGGGTGCTCCCCCGACAGCAATGCGACGGAGGAGACTAATCCCCCGTCGCCGTTTACCAGCCCCACGTAGGGACTAACGGGAGTAGGGGTCCCTCAGAAGGTGGCAAAGAAAGTTGTCACCATTACCACCAAATCTGAGGGACTCCTAGGGATTTACATCCCGATGTGGGGGGATATATTTCCCCCCACATACATAGAGATGCTGGGTAGAGGGGGTTAAATTCCCTCTTCCCAGCGGGGGCCAACCGTGAGCGGGGGCTCACGGTGGTCTCGGCCCCCACACATAAACCAGGGAGGGCGGGGGAGACTGTGGTAGCCCAGTCTTCCCCCCATCATATAAGAGACGAAATAGAAGGGAGGGAAGAGAAGTTATCTCTTCTACCCCGGGATGAGACCGAGTTACGGTCAAACCCAAGGGGGGGTGAGATGAATGCCGCTGGCGATGCCTCACCCCTCCTCAACACGGGTTAGGATGGCTACCGGCGGGGGTTTTAGTGGGTATACCTCAGGGACACCTTCCCTGAGGGACTCCCACATAACCCTCGGGCTCTCCCCCGAGACCCGAGAGTATCCATAAAGGATTTCCCCCGCCTTACAAAAAAAAAAAAAAAAAAAAAAGGCCCGACCTCGTTATTTTTTATACAAAAAGATTACTTTGAGGACTGTCCCCAAAGTAATCGTACATGAGAAAGTATTACTTTGGGGACTTATTTAGAAATATTATAATTTTACTCGAATCGAACATTGAAAGAAAATTACATATTTCTTATTTGCTCAAATTCAAGCTCAAATTAAATGATATTTATTTCACCTGCATTAAATTTTTGCACATGTCTTGTATTAACAATTATGGTGCAAAAATATTTAAAGTATTTATATTCAATTATATTATATACAGGTTTTTTAGATTCAATATTGCAAAATGATACAGTAGTGCAGGTTATCAATATAAATATATTTTGTTAAACAGAGTATATCCGTATGTTAAACAAAGTATGACATCAAACATACAGCTGACAATTGAATAATATTAATATTAATAATTGAATATGATGTACAAGTATCAAACATACCAAAGATTGATGCAACTTCATATATTTTGGAAAATTCACATTACGTTTGACGATATTTTAATATTTAATAGAAAATGTAAAACCTAACTAATAATCTATAACATTTGTATCTCGTAAAATATTTAGCTTTCGACAAATTTATATGTAATACTTTTATGCACAGAATAATAAGACAAATTAATTGGTGCAAAGAAATCGCATAGTTGTTTGTAAGAAAAAATACATATTGGAAATTACATTTATATTTTTCATTATAAACGAACCATCCTGTATATATGTTATTAATAAAATTATTTATTTCTGGAAAAACAAATAGTCATAATGCTCGAATACTTATAGAGACAAAACATGCGTGCTAAGCATGCCCCGATATGCATGGGAAGTTATATTAAATATTTATATTTGTGTTTATATGTGTACAGTGTACATACTTCACATCGAATCACGAAACTAGTTAGCTGATATATAAGATATTTTAAAAATCCGGAAACGTTAAAATTTTTCGATGAACTATAACGAAAAATATGTAAGAAGCAAAGTAGTAGGATTTAAAAAATTTATTTAATTATGATAAGAATTAGACTTTAGGAGTTTCCAAGATATGAATGTCAAGTTGAATTTTTTAAATAAAACTCCCCATTTTTTTATTACATATTCTTGTAGTTTATTAAAGTCACAATTACTGTGCTGCAGATGCTACCGTATGCCATATCCAATTATATATAGAGATCAGTGCTAATGCGGGGTCTACAATGCAGTCGTAGAGTCGTAAGTCGTAAGAAATTAACCAATTGCAGTCGATTATTCTTCTATGCTTTGTTTGTGATTGGTCAATTTTTTACGACTTACGACTCTACGACTGTATTGTAGAACAGGCATAAAAGGTGATGCGTCCTTTGTCTGCTAACGTGTTAAGGCCATCGCACACGAATGTCCATAACCATAAGCATAAGACATAAGCATAAGCTTGAGGACCAATCAGAAAATAGTTTTAGATCTAAATAATTCAATAAGATTAAAAATAACCATGAACTTAAATGTAACATTAATTTCAACCCGTTGATGCCTGTTCTACAATACAGCCGTAAGTCGTAAGTCGGAAGAAATTGACCAATCACAGTCGATTATTCTTTTATGCTTTGTCTGTGATTAGTCAATTTCTTACGATTTACGATTTATTTACGATTGTATTGCAGAACAGGCATAAGAGATCTGATAGAATACTCCAATGAACGCTCACATAAGAGCCTATCCAGACAAACTTGCATAGTCGCATAAACGTATGCATAAGGAAATTGATTGGTCCATTTTCTTATGCATTTGCTCATGGACCAATCAATTTCCTTATGCATACGTTTATGCGACTATGCAAGTTCATCTGGATAGGCCCTAACCGTTGTGTTTTCTGAATACAACCATTGCTTTTCATATCGCGTTGCCATGGTGCCAACGGTTTCGAGTTTGCACCACTAAAGCCCCTTACACAATGCCAGGCAACAGGCAATAAGAACAGGAAATAACATACAAGAGAAAGAGAGAAAAGCTATTTCTCTCTTTTTCTTTCCTACATTATTCTCTATTCCTATTGCCTGTTGCCTGGCATTGTGTAAGGGGCTTAACCAGAGCAGTGATCGAATTCATTAGAGATCGTACTTATATACATAATATATGTCATTATATACATAAATCAGTCTCAGCATAAATGATTAAAGGTAATAAAATAATATTATCATTATTTTTTTGTAGAATAAAGAAATAGATCATATATGGTCAGGGCCGGATTAAACATGTTTGGGGCCCCCGGCCATCTTTTGTAATGAGGCCCCTTAGTACCATGTCCAATAATACTGGCTATTTGGCTTTATTAAATATTGGGTTTCTCTTGGTCAGAAATCTTATTCCTAAGCTCCATTACCACGTCAAGGTGGAGACCCGTCAATGGAGTTTTTTCTTCTTGTTTTTTTGTGTTTTTATAGTTTTTATGATTTTTATGATTTTTTTTAATTATTTTTTTGAGATTTTTGTTTTTTTTTACTTTTTAATGAACAATAAAAAATTTTTATTTGTCTTTCTTTTAATATATATCTTAGTGTTAATATTAGTATATATATATATATATATATATATATATATAATTTTCAAATAAATCACATTAATGTACCAAACGTCTTCTTAACTTTTTATTCGCGAAATCTTGAATAACATCATTGAAATTTAATGCTTTAAAAAACTCGTTTTCAATGCTAATTAATACTCAAATTGTTCAATCTTCCTTCTATCATTGTATTTCTTAAAACATTCTTAATTAATTTCCATTTTGAAAATGATCTCTCCCCTGTAGCATTACTGATCATCATACAGAGATGAATGCGCAATGCTATTTCTACATTTGGAAAAGCTTTAAAGAGGTGATTTTCATATAAATAGTAATACAAACTTTTTAAATTTAATTTTTGTATTGAGGCATTTTCAGATTTTTCTTCATTAAGATCTGCTTCTTGATCACTGTCACTTTCTCTAACGGTAGTTCTTTCCGATTCACTCATTTCTTCCTCCTGCTTTTTTATTTTTTCCTGACCTTCTATATCTTTTGTCCCATCTTTAAATTCCTCCTTCTCTGTAGAAAATTTTTCTTTTTGCAATAAGTGTGAATTAATTTTTAATTCATTTTTCAAATATGCTCTTAAATGAAAACATTCTGATATCAATTCTGTTTCATTTACGTCCCTATTGTAAATAGAAGCAAAATGTGTACATGAATTTGTCAACGTTTGCTCATTTACATCAGTCAAAATTTCCAAAAATCCAAATACTTCAAAAATGTTTTCATAAGCTTTAGAGCGTTTAGTCAAATTATTTAAAAGTGTGTCAATAACAGGCAAGAAAGTTTCAATTTTAAATTTTTCACTTCCTTCTAGAATCACATCTGGATCTAGTGTATCCGTATTATCGAAATAAGTCAAACGAGTACTACGTTTTTTGATGCGTTTGTTAATATCTTTGTAAACAGAATTTGGCGCAATCTCATTTGCACGCTTTTCGTACCAATCAAATTTATTTCTCTTTTCGCTAATATATAACGTCAAAGATTTCAAAATTTTGACAGCAACAGACAAGGTCAACGTTGTTTTCTGTAACATCTTATTCGTTTTATTAAGTCTCATTAATACATCGTTCCAAAAAATAGTTAGAAAAACCGTTTCCAATCTTTCCATATTTTTCTTCAAACCAGTAGCTCGGGTTTTAGTTTCTTCGGATTCATTTTCAGTAGTAATGAGTGTTTCTAAAGCTGTTTTGATAGTTTTATATCCATTATTTAATGCGAAAACAGCATCAGCACGAGCTGACCAGCGCGTATCAGACAAATTTTTAACTACTTTTTGTCTTGGACCTAAAGTAGCTAATGCTCTTATTAATACAGCCCATCGGTGCGTTGACGCAGAAAAGAAAGTATATAGGTTTTGAACGAAATCAAAATATTTACAAACTTCTTCTGTTGATTGTGCGGCTTGAACGCCAACAAGATTTAGAGAATGTGCACTACAGGGAATAAAAAATGCTAAAGAATTAATGTCATTAATTCTGGCCTGCAATCCATTATATCGTCCAGCCATATTTGCGGCATTATCATACGACTGGCCTCGGCAATTTGAAATGGATATATCATTTTCATTTAGAAACTTGATGACAACTTCACACAGATTCTCTGCGTCGTGCCCATAAATCGGTATAAACATTAAGAATCGTTCAACTGATTTACCGTTTTTACAATATCGGATAATGAAAGTCAACTGATCTACATGACTTACATCAGGCGTTGAATCTATTGAAATAGAATAATATTTCGCTTGTCGTATCTCGGCTATAATTCCCATAAATACTTTTTTTCCCATAATCTCGATTAATTCTTCACATATTGTTGAGGAAAGAAAAGAAGTTTTTCCTCGTCCACTATTCCCAAACTTTTTTATATGTTCGCGCAAAAATGGATCAAATTCGCTTATTAGTTCTAACATTCCTAAGTAATTACCATTTCTGTTAGAACCGAAAATTTCATTACTACCTCTAAAAGGCAAACCTCTTGATGCTAGAAATTTTATCACAGCAACTATTCTTCGAAATACTTCGATCCAGTAATTACGTTCTTCGTTAAGTTGAAGTTGTAGTTCAGTATCTATTCTTCCGACTACTTTTGTGCGCCTGATATAAGTATATAAATTTTTTCTATGCTCAGAGCTATTTTCATGATCTGAAATGGATTTTAATCCATGTTTCCAATCATTAAAGCCAGTTGTAAATGAAGTATCCGACTCATTGAGCAATTTACAAGGAAAGCAAAAAATTTTGCCTTGAGACGGCGAATATAAAACCCACTCGCGTTTAACCTTTTCTCCATTTTGAAGTTCCCGGTAAAAATAGGAATTTTGTAATTTTCTGGGTCGATTGATTTTTTTGTTTCCTTCAATACTTTCATAGTTTCGAACTGACGCCTTATAATCCGCATGTACATCGAAATTTTGGCATTTTGTAAATCCATTTTTAATCCAGTATTCCTGTAATGCGTTTCGACTTCCTCGAAAAAGCTCCCATAAAGCTGGATCTGAACTTGGTTCATTTAATTGACTATCAGAAATATGAGGAATAGCACTTTGTCCATTATCATTTATCCGATCATCAGTATAATTTGATTCAATATAGTTGGGAGTATTAGATGTAGATGGACCGATTTCCAAAACGTGTGGTTCCAATGGTGGATCTGTACTCTGTTCTTTAGATCCGTTGTCATTGTCAGAATAAGAAATGACAGTTTCAGTATTATCATTTTGATCGACAGGTAAAATGGAAGAAGAATTAGACACAGAGGAATCTAAATTAACAGACAGAGTAGTGACATCTGTACTATTTTCAGTGCTAGTATTTGTTGTTTGAAAATACGAATTTATATTTTTCGGATTTTTAATGAATAATTCTTCTTTTTTAACTTTTTTCCTTTTTTGAGCTCCACTTTCAAAATTTCGTTTCATTTTGCTATAAATGTGCCGTAAAAAATAGCAAAAGACAAGGAAATAGAAAGACACAAAGCAACAAAAAAGACACTAATTAATTTCCTGGCTTCTCTTTTTTTAGTATTTCTTATTACAAGCGTTTGAAATAAATTACTTTATTCTCAATCAAAACTTAAAAGTTTCATTAACCCTGAGCGCTAAAAAACTAAATTATCTCTTGGAAAATATACGAAACTATTCCTTGATCTAGAGTTACATTTCTCTAGCGAGTGCAAGAAGTAGTAGCGGACGAATGGAGCCTATTGCCGACTTGTCGAATAGAGTCGAAGCGCCGCGCGCCGCTGCCGCCGCTATCAGCTATCAGTGATTTCGGATTTCTGGACGCTACGCTAGCTGCCTGCTGCGGAGCGCGTGGTGGGGGCGCATACAAGAAATGAAAATCGTAGCTCGGTGCTCGGCGGCTCGGCGCTCGGCGGCTAGACGGCTTGACGGCTCGACGCTGTCGGCATCGTCGGCGCATCACTGAGTGTCAAGCACCGAGCGCTACGAGAATTTTCACAAATTAAAAAAAAGTTTTCATTTGCTAATTTGCTGTTAAATGGTTTTTTTTTCTTTTTTTTTTGGAAAATATTTCAACAAACTTGAGGCCCTCCTAATTGCGAGGCCCCCGGCAAAAGCCGGGTTGGCCATTACGTTAATCCAGCCCTGTATATGGTTTATTATGTTTTTGTATTTAAGCATAATTTATAAATTAAGTTAGGTTAGGTGTATGATTACTTTTAATACACGATGCAATCAACTAAATTTATTCAACAAAAGTATATTTGTTAGAAAAAATGGCAAAAGTACATTATTTCTTAATAAAAAGAAATCAAAAGCACTATGTGTGCACAAGCAAAGAAAAGAAGATTAATGATATTATAATAGCTAGACATGGTATGTATTTTAATTTAAACATATTTATTTTTAAATTATTTGTAATTTTTTTAGAGATCAAAAAATGTAATTTAATATGCATTTAAAATTATCATTATTTTTATTTTTCCAGAAAATTGTGTTATACTTAAAAGTATTGCAAATAATTTAAACATCAGAGTTCCTTACATTTACATAAGAAAACTTATAAGACAAACAGGTAAGAAAGTAAGACGTATTGAATGTACTATTAAAAATATTTTTATAAAATATATAAAATTTTGAAAGTTATCTAATATTTATAGCATTATAACTGTGAAATATTAATTCTTAATTAATTAGATAAAGCAACGCACTTCAAAAGACAGCTTTCAATTATAACAGAAGAGAAAGTATTACCGAGCAAACTTCGCATAAAAAGTATTTTTTCTATTTTTAATTTAATCATTATATAAGTTTTACATTACTATTATTTTCTATTTTTATTCTCTCTCTCTCTCTCTCTCTCTCTCTCTCTCTCTCTCTCTCTCATTTATAAAAATGAATTGATCTATTAGTGTTGTTTGATATTTAAATTATTATAAATTAAAAGATTTGGGTTACCCTGGTAGAAATTCACTCTAGGCCTTATTATGGCCCCGACTAGCTCGCCAGTCATCAACTCGGGCGTGATACTGGCAAATTAGTCGGGGCCACATACGAAATCGTCATAAATGGCTGTGCTAGCGCCACAGATTCACCGCAATACTGGGGCGACTGGGGCTGTGGATTGGCACTATCTAGGCTGCCACTTAGACCGTGTTTGTTCTAAACGGACCCTTACTAAATTTATCATGGCCCTAGGTAGGTTTATGAAAGGTAGAGCCATGGTAATTTTAATAAGGTTCCGATTAAAATTACATTATACGTGTGTACATGTGCGCGTGTATATTTATGTGGGTGTGTTAGTGTATGTACACATACGCACGCACACATATACATACACGAATACATACACACATATCAATTAATATATAAAATATCTAAAAAAAAATTTGTATATGTTTATTTTATTTGTTTACTGCAATTATTTATAAGCTTAATGCGTTACATAAAATGTGTTGTTTATTTCTATATACGAAATACAATTAAATAATATTATATATATATTTGAAAAAATATGTTGAAAAAATGAAATTATAAAACTACAGAAGTAAAAAAAAATAGGCATATTTAAATTCAAAATAAATTTTCAACATTATTCGATTCATCAGAATAAATAGACCCAGATTCTTGTGACTGATTATCTGATGATACTTGATTAATAATTGTTGCTGATTTTGTCCGTGACTTTCGGTAACCTTCCCAATCCTTAGCATTGGTAAGGACGACACTGATGGCCTTGATTAAAAGAGCATGAGTTACTGTTTCCCCAGTCAAAGTTTGTTTTAAATAAACTTCTAGAAAAAAATATCGATGCAATTAAATAGAGTTTAATAAGTTAAAATTTAATAATTAATTAAATAAATTATATATGTATACAGGTGTCCGGTAACTTGCAGACCAACGCTCGTGAATAGATAAAGCACAATAAACTGAACAAAAAAGTTCTTTACCATTTTGCGCGAATCGCGCGCTTATTCGTCAATCTTTTTAATTAATATTTCAATAATTATTGTAAGAATTCAAAAATGGTAAAAAACTTTTCTGTTCAGTTTATTGTGCTCTATCTGTTCACGAGAATTGGTCCGCGAGTTATCGGACACCCTGTATGTCAATACCTTCTATACATGAGTAAAATTCTGTGCTCTTGAAAACGTATTTGTGTGGAATATTTTTTACCGCTGTGTACATTATTGCAACATTTCTTGCAATACAATGTTTTATAATATGCAATATATTTCGGCTTAAAGATCTGCTGAAATCGAGATAACGATGAATGAATTCACACTAAAACAGAATTATTTATAAATTATAGGATAAACATCAAACAGATATAAATGCTGTTGTATGCTAGTATGTATGTGTATGTGCGTTTGTAGTACTCACAAAACTTTGTTTTAAATTACGGTCAGTATTCAACTGAGTATTAAATGCGTTGAATTGATCATTTGTTTCTAGTGGAAATTTAATATTATATGTTTTCAAAAATCCAGTTGACTCTGCTGTATAATAATTATTATCAGTAGTTTTCGTTGCTTCATTATACATGACTATAGCTTTTAAATTCCGAATTTCATATCTGATTTGTTCTAACTTTACAAGTATTAAATCGGCTTCTGAAATAAATAACAATATTTATAATAATAATAATAATAAATTATATGTAACAATTGCATAAAAATAATTAATTTTGGATGTTCAAACATACTTTCTTCACTAAGTGTGGTAAAGTTGATTGGGTTTTCACATTCTACTCCATGCGAATCTGAAATTTAAGATTTTTATAATAACATTAAAAATACAAATATTTATGTTAAATTTCAAATATTCCAATAGTTACTTTGTGAATTAAGCGTTAAAACAGGAATGTCCTTATCCATTACAACTATCGATTGGCTTTTATTTTTTAAATCCATACTCAAAGTATCCTCACGCTGAAGAATAATCTTCTTATCTGGAAAATAGTAATAATCATGATTTTATATAATTATTAAAATTATTACAAATTATTAAAAATTGCAATAGTTACACAAAAATTTATAGAAATCATTTTATATAAAGTATTAAAAAATAACATAAATTTACAAACCAATGGGTAATTGGGGCATCTGCACTATCCTTGAAGATCCTGTATTTAGACCCTTATTTTGTTTTTTCGTATTTGTTTTTTTAAGACGTTTTAATGTTTTATTTGGCTCTGAAAAGAAACAAAAAGTAGAACAGATCAATTTTTATTAATTCGAAAGATTGTTGGATAATAATTTTGATATTTATTTCTTATTATATAGTTATCATGCGTTATAATTGTAATTTACCTGAGACTGAGTTAAAAGAATTTGAGTTTTTGTCAGACGTCATAAACTTTGATACGAATGCTGCACTGTCATTCAATGCTTTCTTTTTATAAAATTCTTTTTTTGCTTCTGATTTTTCTTTTGGATCCTCGTCAGAAGGCAAAGAAAAAACAAACTCCTGGGCTGAAAGTTCGTCCAGTTTCATTAAAGCTTCATCGTATTGCTCTAGAATGCATAACAAATTGCTTTAATTAAAGGACATTAAAATTATATATATACATGTATACATTACATGTATATATGTATACATATGTACATATGTATACATTATTTATTATATTAATTTATTATTAATTTATTTATTATTTATTTTTATATTAATTTATTATTATATATTAATTATATTAATTTAATTACTTACTTGCTTCGCCAACGATCTTAACCGTATAAGTAGGCCAAGATTCTGGTGCATCAAAACAATGATTTACAAAATCCTGTAAAAGTTTCGAAGTATTTTCATCGTACGGTCCTGGCATAAATTTTGTCGTGAGTTTAAGTCGCTTTTGGTCCCATGAGATCCATTTCGACGGTACCACGTCAATTTCTTTTTTTCCAGACTTTGGACCTTTCCTTATAAATTGTACTAACTGATATTTGTGCAAATAGTCTTCGTCCTCACTCATCTAAACAACAGAAAAAATATTCAAGCCTTGAGATACTTATTCCTATTGTTATGTATAGAAATAAAGAACGCCTTATTTATTAACATTCAACTATGAATTCTGATCTTAATGCAAACTTGACCGAATATTAAGACTAACTTTGATGAAATAAAAAAATTGTGGAAATAACTTACCTTCAGTTTCCACGATATTTCGGTCTTCAAAGAATAATATCGTTGATAGTTATTACACAAAATTGTTTCACCCGTTTGACTTGTTTGTTAATTAATATAAAAGAAATGATAATATGTGCAGAATAAAAAGCACACGGTCACGCGCATCACACGGGCTTATGAAAAACAAAGTAACGAAGGATGTAAATATATAAGAAACATTTGGCAATTGATCAGTTTTACGGTTTCACCAATTGATGTCGTTCCGTGTTTTGTACTGTAGCCACGGCAGAAAAACTATTTAAAACTATTACTATTACTATTACTAAACTATTACTATTACTTAACTATTACTATTACTATTTAAAACTATTTTCGCATCTGTGATCCATGCATTGTTGTATCTTATATCATTGTGTGCGGAGCTGTATACACATACACAGTCGCGTCGGGCTTGAGGGAGTCAGGGTTGCACTTATTAGATTATGTTAGAATAATGTAATAAATTTGTGAAATAAATTTGGACAATTACAATCGTAATCCCAAAGGTTTCGTTGATTATCGCGTGTAAAACTATAATCGATGTATTTAATAAAGAAAAAAATAAATAAAATAAATGTACCAACAAGTATTATGATTTACTTATGTTTTTTTGTCTTCACAAAATTATTCAGTTTTTCCATACAAAGATTCAATCTAGTGTAAAAGAGATATAGCAAATGTTCTTTCATTAGTTCCATTAAGATTTAATTTCAATTTAATCATTTTATGTGCGATATCATGTACGGTCATAGTTTTTCTTCTTACTGCATCAAAACGAGATTCTAATAATTCCCACATGTTTAAAACAGATGAATTTATTGGATTTGTGTAAACAGATTTTTTTATTATACAAACATCGCCTTCAAGTTTGATTTTGTTATTTTCAACATACATTTTATTTATCGTACATATACATCCCATTTTTAGAAGAACTGTATTATCTGGCGCCTTATTTGTAAGTAACATATTAATGCACTGTAAAGCTTCTATATTATTTCCATTTTGTTTAAGAATTGTCACTACTAAAGGAGAAGGTACTTGATTGATGCAAGTTTTTTGCTCACAAAGTCTTCGAGCTAATTGTGCGACTACATTTGTAGGTGAACGAAGCATGTTTTTTATTTTTCCTAAATAACTCTCAAATGCAAAAGCACTTATAGACGATAAATTGCACTGTGTATTAAAAACGTCATCTGAAATGTGAAGTAAGTTGTGAACATTCATAACCATAAAGTCTGGACCATAAAGATCTTTGGATTGTAAAATAAATTTGTTCAGTAAATCTTTAGCGGTAGGAACAAAATTTACTGCATTTTCTGATGACAGCATACGACAAGCTGCATGAAGCAAAATAAAATGTTCATATTTGTTTTTCTCTAAAATTCTTTTTAGCAAAATAGGGCCAGCAAACAATAAAAAAAATCTGTATTCAGTAGCTTTAAATTTTAAATAATCTGTTATTGGTCTCATTTTTCTATCAAATTCAATCGGTTGTTGTCGTTTTATTGTTAACATTCTCATTGACAATTCTTTTCGTTGATTTTGACTAAATTTAACTTTTAGATTAGTAGACATCCATGCATCTATTAATCTTTTCATCACACCTAAATAGCATAGATGCATTGAATCTAGAATAATATCATTAATCATATTAATTGGCGGAGTTATGAATAAAAGAGGCGATGCAGCATTGTGATGATGTGGATCGATAAAGTTACGGAAAGTATAGTCAGTGCGTTCTGCACAATTTGTTTCTAAAAATATCATTGTTCTGTTATGTTTGATACCTTGAATTTCACAACGTTCACAACCGTGTGCTGCATTGTGCCCTTTTATGCATTTCAAGTAAGACCGTGCAGGAGTATCGCATATAAAACCTTTAATTTTGATTTCAAAGTGCCTTTCTTGTATAGAAATGCCATGAACTAATAATTTATTTAGTTCCATTATAAAATCTTTCATAAATTCATGGATATATTTTGGCTTTGAATTTCCTGAATAAATTGCGACAACAAATGGGCTATAAATATCAGGATTACATTGTACTTTTACAAGTATTGGCCACACGTCGTTTACACTTGATTTGAATAATTTGATACCGTCAATATTAATTAAAAGATATAAAATATTTGCATAATGTAAATCTAAATTTATGCAAGTACGCAATCCCTGTTCGATACCAAAATAAGCATATTGTCCTTCGGTTTCATCTAAAGCGAGCATTTTAGTTATAAAATAATGTGACTTGTTTGTCTGTAAAAGAGTTTTAGATGATTTAGGTAAATTTGGCAATACAGGATTCAGAATGCTTAGTAAAGAATCTAGTGTCGAGTGAGGAACTCGACATCCAATGGCCCAAGAACGTAACTCAGCTGAAATATCGTTTTGATTTTGATGTTGTCGAACTTCAATATCTACATCACCATTATTGCTGTCAACGCTGCCGTCAGATTTATCGCTAATGTTATTAAAATCAATATCAGAGTCACTATGGTCTCCAGAGTTAGTTTCCGAATTATCATTTTTCTTTTCATCGAGTGTATTATAAAGGTCAATTGCAGTCTCTCTTCCGTCTTCGGTTCTAAAACTTTCCTCGTGGTATTCATTACACTCGGTCGAACTGTCTTTTTCACTATGACATTCACATTCACCAATATTATTTTGATTATTCCCCGCATTAGATGAAGATTGTGTATTAAAATTATTTGTTGCACTTAACCTATTCATAGCTTTTAATTTTCGTTTGAATTTAATAATTTTTCGATATTTTTGTGCGGTTAATCTATCCGCTAACAATTTCATGTCTCTATCCATATTTGGAAGAAGAAGTAAATTGTTATATTTTTATAAAACGTAGCGGGAATAAATATAGTTATATAGACTTATAATAGACTCTATAATAGTATCTCTTTCAGAAACAGTTTGAGAGAAAAGACTAGCGGACACTATATGGACATATAAAACATAGCGCCAGACAAAACTCTGGGCCATACCTAAACCCTTCTAATTTTCTTAGATAGACTATGATTTGGTAAACAAGTAAGGCCAAACTTTTTTTTTCCTGGCAGCAAAGACTGGCGAACGCTACTGATTAAACATAGCGCCAGACTAAATATCATTCTGGGCCATACTATAGCCTTTCTAAATTCTTTTAGATAGGCCACGTCTTGGCAAACAAGTGAGGCCCATACTTCTGTCTTGGCGTTAAACTGGCAATTTCTACCAGGGTACTTTTTTATTTTATTATTTATTAATTAGAGAAATCTTTTGATTGTTTATTAGATTATTAAAATACATTGTCATAATTTTAAAAATTGTCAATTATAGTTGTGAAAAAGAAGTTATGTGCAAATCATAATAAAGATAATGATCAAGTTAAAGTACTTAATAATAACTATCAAAAACACAAAAGTAAGATGAAGATAAAAGATGTGACAAAAATAGAAGAAATTAAAGTAAATTCAGACACTAATAAGCAAAATTATAGTAGGAGGATCAATAACCTGCAAGATAGATCACGTATGTATTAATTATATACAATCATTATTTTTGAAATATTTTTTTAATGCTTTTGATCTGTTATTTTGTGTATGTAATATTATTTGTACAACTAGTGAAAGGGTCTGGCAATTGTAAAGATTATAAGTATGAAATAACAGAAATAAAATTGAAAGATAAAAATAAAATCTATTTAGATATCATTTTACAAAGTGATAAGAACAAACATAATAATGAAATCATAAAATCATAAAATGTCTATATAAGTATTGTTTATATAAGTACATGATATTATTTATTAATGTAATAACAAATGGAATTGAAGATAGTAAAATGAAAGATGTAAATGAGTAAACTACGTATATGTTTTATAAATCGAACAAATAAACAAAATATAAATAAATTTAGTTATAGAAAATGTTTTTTTATAAAAATTTAAATAATTTTAAAATATCTTATATAGTATTTATTTGCTGATTTTTTCTTAATCTATTATTTTGAATTAAATTATTAAATTATTATTATATTAAATATTTTATTTCAATATTTTTGTCTATTTTATACAGCTTATCCAGTTTTACTTGCTGCGTTTAATCGCGCATTTTATAAAAAATTATCAAATAATACAAATTTTAATAAAGAAGTAACATGTAATGACAAAAAAAATAAATCTGAAATTATACAAGAACCGGAAATCTGCAGGTAAATATATCCTTGAAATTTTTTAAATGTTGCATATAATAATAAAGTAATTATTCTTTACAGTTCAACAAAATTCAAATAATTTACTTATTATAATTTAGTTATTGCAGATATAATAATAAATTATAATTTTCTTTATAAAATTATAGAATTATATGAACAATCATCTGTCAAAATGTCATCTATTACTGGCACAAGAACATTTGTAAGCAAGTATATAAAATGCATACGATAGCATAATAAATATATATTAATCCTTTCGTATGTTATCTGTGCATGAAATTAAAACGATATTTATAGAATATTTATATATACACATATAAACATAGTATAAATAAAACAATGTTATTTAATTACAATTTTTTAATTATTAAATTTTATCTATTTCTAAACAAGATTTTATTTAATATATAGAAGAAAGTTATTTTTAATATATTTATATAAAATTAACTTTTATAAAAATTTTTAAAATTATTTTTCTTGCAAACATAGAATTATCTTTTTATTAAATTGTTCTCTTTACTAATGTAAAAAAATTATTTTGTATTATTTTACGTTACAATTTATATACAGGGTGTCTGGCAATAATCGCCCCACCGGTCATATACAGGTAGAGGAGGTCAAATCGAGTAGAAAAGTCCTTTACCATTTTTTAATTTTCATAATAAGTACTGAGTAATTAACGAAAAAAGATCGGCGAATCCGCGCGAGTAAAGCGCGCGCGGTGAGAAGGACATCCCACTGCTATGCGATCACTAGGCGCGCGATGAAGCGTTGGGAGGAGCGCTCTACAAATGACAATGGCAACATACGAGCGGCGCGTAACGCTAGATCCTTGTGTCCTAGTGATCGCGTAGCAGTGGGACGTCCTTCTCACCGCGCGCGCTTTACTCGCACGGATTCGCCGATCTTTTTTCGTTAATTACTCAGTACTTATTATGAAAATTAAAAAATGGTAAAGGACTTTTCTACTCGATTTGACCTCCTCTACCTGTATATGACCGGTGGGGCGATTATTGCCAGACACCCTGTATAAATGCATCAATAATTAAAAACTGTAGCTAGCCTTGTTTCATTTTATTTCGCATTTGTTGATTTCTTTGTTCTCAAAATATATGCTTTATAAATTATTATATTACTGAAAATATTATATATTTTTTATTAGAGGTAAAAGAGGCTTGCATGCAAAGCATGTTTTTTTGCTTGTTAAGCACTTATAGATTGGCTGATTTTATTTTGATCTTTTTTATGATTAATTTGTATTAAAATATATTATGAATTTTATATATATATATATATAAGAAAGTATATAAATTATTTTATATTTGATTTCAGGAATGAATCTCTAAGTGACCCGCTAAATTCAGTTACATTTGATGAAGAGTCAATTTTAAAACAAATCGAAAATAATAACAATAATAAGGAATTAGAAAGCAATTCATTAAATTACATTAATATAAGCAATACATCTTTGGTAACAAATGAGTCGATATCTTTTAATAATACATATACGGTAGAAGATTTTCCTGAAATAGAAGATGTCGAAAGTTAGTTAATAATTATTTAAGTTTTATTAATAATATTTTGCTTATGTATATTAATAATATTAAAGTATGTAAGTTCTATTAAAGTTATTAAATCTATTAAAATTCTATTAAATAATTGTTTATACGGATTTAATTTACATTATGTATAATATCAACATTGTATATGATATGTTAACATAAGAGCTAACATATTTAATTATTTATATAATAAAATTTTATTTTTAGGATTAGAAAATACATTAGTAACACAAGCAGAAGATGAACTAGAGAAAAAACAAAGTATCGAAGATATTGAAAATGTCGAAGATGATAATAATTTTGATAAAGATTATGCACCATCGGAAAATTCAATTACCGATACAGATTATGAAAGCAATAACGAAATTGAAAACGAAAATATATCTAATAATCTAAACATATCGACTAATTTCAATTTATCATCAACGGCAAACGCAACGGGCACGTCAGGATGTGATGACGATCAGCTTACAGTTGATAATTCTTGTAGCGGCATAAAGAAATATTATTGTTTTTATTGTAAATTACCAAAAGCAAAAATTGCAAGACATTTAGAAAGTGTACATCGGAATGAAGAAGATGTCAAAAAATTCAGTGAATTACCGAAAGGATGTCTTGAACGTAAAAGAATAATTGAAACAATACGTCGGAAAGGAGAATTTGAATTTAATACGGACAAAATATTAAATGATGGAAAATTACATGTTGTTAGACGACCGAATGCTAGATTTACAAAGAAAGCAACTGAATATGGAGTGTGCATCAAATGTCACGGATTTTTTTCCAAAAATACTCTACGAAATCATATTCGCAAATGTGTAAAACTAAACCATTCTAAAAATCGAACAATAACAGTTCTCGGCCGGGCAATTCTCGGAAGAATTAACGAAGTAGCTTCTCAAACTCTAAAAAAAGTAGTTTTTCCAGTATTAAGAGAAGATTCTATAAGATATGACGTCTTATAAGATATGACGAATTGATTATTTGATATGGTAACAAACTTTGTATGAAATATAAGCCACAACATCAACACGATATGGTGCGGAATCGATTACGGACACTTGGACGATTTCTAAAGGCATTAAAAGAAATAAATAATGAAGTTACGGATTTTGCCTCATTGTATCAACCAAAATATTACGATGATTGTATCAAAGCTGTATATAAAGTAGCTCGATATGACCCAGAAATTCAGAAGTTTGGTGCCGCTTCTACAGCATTTCAACTAGGTACATTATTAAAAGAAGTTGGTGAGTTATGGCGGTCACAATGTATTAAAAATCACGATCCTGTTAACAAAGTTCTAGTTGAAGATTTTCTTTCACTTCGTAAAGAAGATTTTGGTCATTCAGTTAATAAAACAGTAATGGAAACGAGAGCACATATCACGCGACAAAAAGTAGAAATAGCTCCAAGTATGAGTGATATAAAAAAGCTTAACAATTATGTGAACAATAAGAGACGTGAAACATACAAACTTTTAAAACAAGAATTTTCTTACAATACATGGCTAGTTCTCGGTGAAAGTACATTAATTTCTTTGCAAATATATAATAGAAAACGTGCAGGTGAAATGCAAAGAATATTATTGGAAGATTTTTATACTTATGAAGGTTTAAATGAACAAAACGATTTGGATCTTTTTAAATCTCTTTCAAATTCAGCAAAAGAAATTGCACGCAAATATGTACGATTTCAAATTAGAGGAAAGCTGGGACGCCCTGTTCCTGTTTTGTTACATTCTGATCTTCTAAATTGTATAAAATTATTTATAGAATACCGAGGTCAAGCTAATGTACACTCAAAAAATCCGTATGTTTTTGGTATACCAGGTTTTCATAAGCAGAGATTTAAATATCTAAGAGCGTGTGATCATATGCGAAAATTTGCTTATGAGTGTGAAGCTGATCACCCTGAAAGATTGCGGGGTACTCTTCTTAGAAAACATATTGCAACTAATTGTCATAAATTAAAATTAACAGAACAAGAAGTGTCCGAATTAGCAAATTTTATGGGACATAAAGAAAATATACATAAACAATATTATCGGTTACCTCAAAAAGAGGCTGATATTCTCAACATCAGTAAATATCTGGAAGCTGCACTAGGTACAAATGATAACTCTGAAGATGATAGTACTGACGAAAGTGATAACAATGACGAAGATAATAATGATATTACCAGATTGAATAGCAATAGTGATAACGATACTATCAAATTGAATAACATTACTACTGATGATGATCTCACTAATCTTAATGATAACATACAAGGTATAAAACAACAATTATTATTATTTTGATTTGTAGTTTTTAAAAATCTTGCTATTTAAAAAAAATTATTTTTACGCAAACATAATTAAGATATGCTATATTATTTATAGAATTTTATTATCTTATTATCTATTTACAGATAACAATTTTCTTGTGAAAAAAAGAAAAATCATGGAAGATCCAAAGAAATTATACAACAGTAAGTTTAGTATATTTGTATATATATAATCAGATACATCAGATTATATATATTTATATATATATATATCAGCAGATTTGATTTACAACTTATTTGAATTTGAATATTTTTTTTTATTGTATACACATATTTAATAAGCTAAAAGTTTTGCATTAATATAAAATATTTATTTAAATTAATTATATAATTCTATATTTATTTTAAAAATTGTAACTTTTTAATTACAGAAAATAAAGTACAACCAAAATGCAACCGCATACGTTGGAATGATAAAGAAAAAAATATAGTGATGGAAAAATTTAGCACATATTTGAATACCCATAAATGTCCTACAAATCAAGAAATTGCAACTCTGATAGCAAGTAATTCTTGTTTACAAACGCGAACAGTAAATCAAGTAAAAACTTGGTTTAACAATCAACAAAAAATTTTACGTAATAAATTTTAAATTTTACGCTTTATATTTTTGTTATTATGAGAAATATTTGAAAAATGTTTAATAAGATGTTGCTTAAATATTATAGTTTGATATAGTTGTTGAAATTACTTAAAATGAGAAATATTCTGTTATCTCTTTCTTTAATTTGCATAATTAAATTTTTACTTTTATTTTAAAAAATTAATGTTTTTTTTTGTTTTAATGAGTAATTTACAAGTATTCACTCTTATCTAGTGTTACGTTTGTAATAATTATAAACATGTTTTATAGGCTTTTGTTAAGTACAAAACATATCTATTATAAAAATATAACGATATTTTATTGTAATGTATATGTTTAATAATTAATAAAAAAACTGTATGCTTTAATCTGTATGTTATGTATTTGTATGTCAAATAAAAACTGTATGCTTTAATCTGTATGTTTAATGTAAAAATAAATAAAAATAGTAATCATAATATATATAGTTGCTCACATTCTGATAATAATTTCTCTTGCATTTTGATTCAGAATAAATTAATAGTATCTTTTTTTTTGTTCAAACAATTAATTTCGATAGCACTTGTACGTATATAACATGCCTCTTATCCTTTTTTAAAACTTAGGATTATAAAGTACCCCAAAGTAATCAATATACATGTAAAGTCTCCGAAGTAATCATTTTATACTTTTTGGTGCATATATTCGTTATTAACTATCATATATTGAGGAAATTAGAAATACGCGAATCAGTAGTTAACTATGCATCGTATCCAATTGTTATATTAATGAGCAAAAAAATGTCCTCGAAGTAATCAACTTGCGTATATATATATATATATATATATATATATATATATATATATATATATATATATAAAGCTTATTTATCTAATTAATCAATACATTTACATCTTACCAGGTATATTTCGTATTCTCATTATGTTATGGAGTATTACGCAGACATAGAAAATTTGTGCAGCAAAAGTTGGATGGTAATGCAATACACGATCTGGATGTAGGCACCGCCATACACCTTTTAATAATCCATTGGTTCTTTCAATACAATTCCTAATTTGTTGATGTGTTCTTGTGTATAATCCTTCTGGAGTGTTTGGTTCTGCACTTCTTATTGGTGTTAACAGATAGGGCAACAATGGATATCCGGAATCCCCAACAAGATACGTTGCTTCATCACCTTCTATGAAATTATTATGTAAAAAGGTTTTTATGTTACTCATGGTCCAAATTGCTGCATCATGAACGCTGCCAGGATATCGAGCATCTGCAGCCAATATTTTTTCGTTTACATCACAAATCTGAAATAATCAATTTTTTTAACATATTTAAAAAAAAATTATACAACTGTTTGGTTTTTCTTTAAAAAAAAAGACATATGGCTGTAATTTTATAATAGAAAATCATATTAACTTTTTTAAAAAAGCATTTTCAAGTTTTAAATTAAAAAAAGATAATTAAATCTGCACAATATGTTTGGAAATAAAGGTTTAGAACTTTAAAAATATTTATAAAGAATAAGGCTCACAATTTTTAAAAACCAATTACAAAGTGGAAGAGCATCGAGAGCCGACGCTAGATATTCGTGGGATCCGAGTAGTTTAGTGGTAAGAACAGTCGCTCGGAAAAGTGAAAGACCCGGGTTCAAGTCCCGGCTTGGCCATTCGCGCCCTGATTATTTTTCTCTCATCTTTCCTTCTTCCTTTCAATATTTCCTATTGTACAAATTTGATTCTCCGAATATGGAGATCATTGTACTTTATTTCGTACACGATATGTATCTCGATTTGAGATCAGTGTACAAAACTCTAATATGTCTATACAGACAAAAATATTTTCTTTGAGAGATTTAAATATTAATTCGCACGAATATCTAGCGTCTTGATGCTCTTCCACTTTGTGATTGGTTTTTAAAAATATTTTTTTTAGAAAGTTATACAATTTTTTATTACAAAATTACTATCGTTTGAAAATTATTCAACAAAAATCAAATAGTTCCTTAAAATATTTTTTCAGTATATATATGAAAAAAGCAAAATAACTAACCAACTGACAATTTAAGCTGTAGAAGTTCTTTCGATTAAGAAAAACGTTGGGTGGATATCCAAGCTGCCTGAAACTTGGTGGCACTATTTTCACATGTGTGCAATCAATGCAACCTATAATTCCCGGTATGCCATGTTTTGCAAAAAATCCCTGTTTTATCATAATTATTTCCTCCAAAGTTTGAGGAAATCTTATATACCTGTTACCTAAATGATTTACCATCATGTTTATTATTTCATGAAGATGCCTGCTAATAGTTGATTGAGAACAGGCAACAGATTTATCTTGAGCAACAGGCTTTTGATAACTTCCATGAGCTAAAAATGTTATTGTTGAAAAAAATCGAAGGACTGATAGAATGCTTGTATTTCTTCGACCTTGATTAAGAAATGGTAGAAGTTCATTAAATAGATCTTGAGCAGTCTGTACATCCAACCGGTATAATTTTTTAAATAATTCTTCTGGAGTTTCAAATGGATTACTTGCATCTCTCAAGTTTCTATTCAATCTCCTTAATTCTTGTCTAGAATAAATTATATACACATAAAATACACACACGTGTGAGCAATAACATACTATATATCTATATCGGAATGTAAATATATATATTATATATTCATATTTAATTTTAACACATATTTATTATATTTAATAAATACATATTGAAACGCTCACCGATTTTGTAATTCGTGTAATATTGCCTCAATTAATACTCGATTCACGTTCATCCTTTTATTATAATTGTAAAAAATAATTTTTTTTATTTGTGTATGCGTGTGTGATATGTAATTTACACATATCTGCGAGAAAAGTAACACAAGTAAAAAAAATGGTTCTTTAATTGTTGAAAAGAGAAAAAAAGTAATTGCACATTAATAATAACGTTTCTCATTAATAAAGTTATGAATTGGTTTTTATCTCAAATTCTGTTGCAAATTGTAAATTATCTTAAACAAGTTTGATTTTACAAAAAATAATTTCATATGTCTATAGTTAAACAATAATTTCAAAATTAATTACTTACAGCAGTATTAAATACAGCGGACTTACGTTATTTGAAATCAACTCCTTTTTTTTTATCGAAAACCGATGTATTATTAATTCGCATAAACAAAATTTCGACTTGTCATGCGGGTGTATCATAGTAGTGGCAGGATCTCAATATTATAGGTTAAAATGTATCTTATAACGACATCATTTCATTTAACAACACCTCTTTGGTTGTTGTTAAGTTTACGATAATTTCGTCGCCATTTTATCATTAATTAACAACAGTTATTATTTACAGAATAAGAAAAGTCATTCGTTAATGACAATCGTTACATAACAACATCGTTAAGGCTTACAGAATAGGGGTCTTAGTCGGAATCAGTACGTCATCTATGTACACTAATATTTTGTCTGCACGGATCAACGGATTTAAAATCTGTATAATGCATTTCTGAAATACGGCTGGCGCTTCTGAGTACCCGAAAGGCAAACGCGTGTATTCATATTATCCGTCTGGTGTAGCGAACGAAAAGTTACGGGTTGAATCCGCGTGTACTTTAATCTGATGAAATCCGTTTTTTAAATCTAACAACGTGAACACGGCTTTATCCGACAAATGTGATAAACAATCTTCGATACCGGAAACGGATACTTTTGTTTTTCGACTCTACTATTCAGTGGTCTTAAATCAACGCATAATCTAATTTGACCATTTTTTTTCTCACAGGTATTATCCGCGCGGAATACAGTGAGACGCTCGGACGGATAATTCCCCTTTTTAAGAGATCATCGATGATCTCTCTTATGTGAAGGCGCTCCGCATAAGCAAAGCGTCGCGGCGCAAACGCATAAATGGAAGGAGCACGTAAGTGCACTTTCACTTTGTAATCATCCTCTATCGACTCAATTGTTTTATTTTCTAAGTCTACGATTAAATCAATTAATTTTTCCTTAGATTCTATATCTAAATTATTAACGTTATCTTTAATTATTTGTTGCAGGTTATCTGCCTGATTGTCGTCTATACAGAGCGGCAATTGCTCGAACAAGCTGACTTGGCTTGTCGAGCTTATTTCCGACGCATCGCTGTATCTATAAATTAACGTAAGTTTGTTTGTATCTATAAAGTCGCGACCTAATATAAAATCGCCTGCAAACGACTCGTTCAAAATATATAAAGAAATCTCGTATATTTTGTTTCCTAGGTCTCTCAAAGTCAATTTGGTTGGGACGATCCCTACGACCTTCAACGGTTCCGCACTTAAATTTGTTAAGTCCCTATCTGACGGTAAGATTTTATGATCTTTCGGCTTTATTAATTTAACGAAAACTTCATAATTTATAAACGACATCGGGCTGCCGGTATCTATTAATGCCTCTAAATCGCAACTTTCTCCGCAGACTTTCTCTCGTGACCTTCACTATCGGCTGGGACAGCTCAAGTTTGCCTCCGGCTGGTTCCGCGACAATCGCCACGACGTCGTCGTTAGATGCTCCAAACGAAACAGCTGCCGCTGTATAGGCTGTCGCCGGACGAGTCTGTGCCGTCGGCTTCCCGTCGCCCTTGCTCTTAAGCACGGGGCAATCGAACTGACGGTGACCCTTCGCCTTGCAATAGAAGCAGGTGGTGTTACCTCTGCATTCTTTATGCGAATGGCCCTTTTTCCCGCAATTCCTACAGATATTACTGTTCGATTGTCTAGGTGCGCTTGTAGATAAGCTGGGCTTCCGCTCCACATCTACGCCACCTTCTGCGATACGGCGCATTTTCACTAAGAAATCGTCTATCGAGTCGCCTGCTAACGAGAGAGCTATGGCCCTCAACGAGCTTTGCGTTATTCCACCGATCAGCAGATGAATCGCGTCGTTAACCGGTAAGTTCAAATTGTTTATCAACGCGAGCTTAGCAATCGCATATTGGTCGAATGTCTCTTTGTGGGGGCTCCACTTTCGCGCCTCGACCTTTTGCATCGCCTTGTAAAACGGCACTTTTTTCGCAAACATTTTATTTAATTCGGCTTTCAGACCCTGCCAGGATCCAATCACTTCGCCCGTCTGGATCTCGTACCACTGGCGGGCGAATTTCGTTAATTTGCTGAACGCGGCCAGTAAAGTGATCCCGTCGGTCGCACCGTGTATAACGGCAACTTGGTCGTCTCGACCACACGGAAACGTTCTCGTCCTCACCGCCACTAAACTCCGGAATCTGGGAGGCCAGCCAGCTAACCGCGTTTCCCGTCGGTAATGAATTCCCACTTATCTGCGTATGGCCGTTTATTGCAGAATTAATATTATTATAAATATTAGTCGTCACATTACTTTCGGTCCTGGTTATAGATTCTGGGCTACCTGGGTCTGCCTCTCCCTCGACCTGGACAACCTGGACGTTTCCTGCCCTCGGCGCCAGCTGCTCGGCGCCAGTACTTGCAACATGAACTGCTGCTGTTGTTGCTGAAGCTCCTGCTGCTGCTTCATCATCGTCGTGGAGATGTCCGACATCGCCTGACGGAACATCTCCGACGTCAACGGCTCTTCTCCGACGGTTCGTCTTGAAGACGATGCTGCCGGGACGTGGACTTTGCAAACCGCCTGCTGCTCGTCCAACGTTCTCTTCGACGGCCCAATCCTCTCGAGGTGGATCAAAATTTGCTCGATAAGGAGGTCTCGGTCGTTTATCATCGGTATCTGATACCGCCGAGCCTCCCTTAGAATCGTTTCTAACGAAGCCTGCTCTAGTTCCTCACGATCAAGCATCGATCGAGTTTTTGGCATGATGCTTGCCCGACACGACACGACAACGTCTTTTTAATACTTTTTTCTAATTTCTCAGACTCAAAGAGCCCGTTTTCTACTCCGACACGACACGGCAACGATTTCAGTCTTTCCGACACGATGCGGACTTGAAAAGCCCTTTATCTGTTCCGACACGACACGGCAACGATTTTTTAAGTCTTTCCGGCACAATGCGGACTTAAGGATAATAATCCCACTTCTGAGCTGTAAGATTTTTTCAAGAGTCTAATATTTTAAATAAATTGAATAAAACTGAATGTTCGGCAACCGTTTAATTTTTGAACGATAAGACGGTTACGTCCTATCTCTGACCTTATTTATTATACATGGAATTATTCCGGCAAAAGTTATTGGGTTGTCAGGAACGACAGTCTTTGAACAAAAATGAATCGACACAGCTTCTAGATTGAACACTTTAACATTTAATTTAAAGATATTATACGTAATATTACAAAGTACGACTTCACCCGAAATTCTAAGTCCTTATTCTCGACAAAATTCACGACTGTCTCTCTAATAAATTTTTCCTTGCGACCTACGCTTTCGACTCGACGTTAGAGAGTGATTTTCAATTTACATTTCTTTATCAAGTCACCTCTTTAGAACATTCTCGAAAAAAATGAACAAATACAGTGTTTTCCTTAAAATATAGGGCGGGAGCGCGCCCGCGCAGAATCGATATATGCGAGGCGCTGATCGAGTCTTTGGCTGCCGTCAGCTGGCGCCGTCTATCGATTAATTTCATTGCCATCTTTCAAGATCTTGTAGTCACTACTAGCTGTAAAAGGTTATGTATTGTGCGAAATAAAACGAACTATCGATAGAGTATCGATAGTTATCGATCTTTAAATACAGCGTGTAGCTGAGTTGTTATTTCAAGTCTATCTTACAGATAGTTTTGTAAAGCAGATGATCTAGCACAATCGATCTACTTAGGGAAATTTTGTCAGGAATCCTTGAGAGGGCAAAAGACTAAAGTGCACGTTTTCTCACTATAAAGCTTTATTTAGCAACTCACAACTTAGGTATTTTGTACTGAACGCAAAAGACTCAAGGTCTCCACGCCTGTTTTCTCGGCGAGAGCCTCTTCGCGACTCTTTTTTTACTTCACTCGACGACCGCGCTTAGACCGATCTCGCAACGAACTACCAATCTTAGGCCCGTATTCATAGTCCAAACTTATTTTTAAGATCGCCTTAAGTTCGGTCTTAAGACGCCCTCTAGATTCATAGTTGTGACTTAAGGTAATCTTAAGATCACGCCTTAAGTATTACCTTTGTGAAGACTGTCTTCAAATAAGACAATCTTAAATGACGTAAAAAAGTGAAAATAAGACCGTCTGTGTGAAGTCCAGTCAAATGAGCTCTTAAGGTGATCTTATTTGAAATCGCTAGTGAAAAAAGTGTGGTTACAACGTGGTATTGTGTCCTAAAAGCTAAAGCTAAGCAAGAAAAATGGATATTCAAGCAATAAATATTGAAGAAATTGAAGACATCGAAGATGTTAGAGTGATACGAATTCCGAAACGATATATCCGTGATGCAAATAACCCATTCGAATTTTACGAAGAATCAGAATTTAAAAGACGCTTTAGATTCTCTAAAGAATCGATTTTATATGGAATATTACCTAAAATAGAACAGTATTTGACGAAGATCAATAATCGTGGTTTACCTGTTTCTCCTGCTATACAATTGTTAGTTTGTCTACGGTTTTACGCAAGTTCAAGTTTTCAGGTTAGACGCATGATAATATATATTTTATAGATTATTTTATTTTATATATACATGTATTAGATAATTAAAATAAATGCGTTTTAACGTTACAGATGGTTATTGGAGATACAGTAGCATTATCACAACCAACAATATCTAGAATTGTATTTCGTGTATCTGCTCTACTTGCTAGTTTGATAAAAGAAAGTATAAAAATGCCTACTAGTCAAGAAAGAAAAAATGAAAATTATCAACTATTTCGAATTCTTGGATATGGTAACGGAGCAATTGGTTTACCTGGGATTGATGGTGCAATTGACTGCACACATATACGCTTAACACATACACGATTTTATCGTATTGATGAAGTATATCGAAATAGAAAAGGGTACTTTTCATTAAATGTACAGGTATGTTACTATAATTCATCCCAGCAAATTAAAGTAACATTGGGTGCTTTTTATTTAGCGATCATAAATATAATTCTATCTTTGTTGTTCGCTGTTGTTGAAAAAAAAATTAGAATGATGCTTTTGTCGACTTGTGTCGCTAAATGGAAAGCACCCAGTAATATAACATTTAATGTTTCAATATCCTATTCAAAAATACTAACTGTTATGTAACACACACACACACACACGCGCGTGCGCGCGCGGCATGTTATATTACAGTTATATTGTTGAGTAGGACATTGAAACACTTATATTATCGTTACTTTGTGTTTGCTGGAATAATTGATAATTATACTAATAATTATTTATATAATGCTAACATATATATATATATATATATACAATACACATTTAATTCTTTATTTGCTTCAATATAACAGACCGTAGTTGGACCACGAATGGAATTTTTGGATGTTGTACCAGAATATCCTGGCAGTCAGCATGATAGCAGGATTTTCCAAAATTCAAGAATATATATGCAGTATATGCAGGGAAGATTAAATGGAAAACTAGTTGGTGATTCTGGTTATCCGACTTTACCATTTCTTTTAACACCAATAGGAAATCCTCAGACAGACGAAGAAATAATGTAAGAAATCTTTCTCGTTTAATATCAAATACTCTCAATCGTATATTACTTTATTAGAAATATTTATTGAATAGCGAGTGAAATTTTTTTTGCATTCATACTGAATAATTTTATATAATTCTGCAAGAGAGATATATGTATTTAATCAGATTGGAAATTTATTCAATTCATGTGTCGCATAATTCAAATATTCAAATATCTATTTTGAAATTTTATATGTATTATTTTTGCACACAGGTACAATACTATTCACGGAAGAACGAGACAAATTGTAGAAAGAACATATGGCATATGGAAACGACGATTTCCTTGTCTATCAAGAGGACTTGGCACAAAATTGTTATGCTCTACAACTATCGTAATAGCATGTTCAGTGCTACACAATCTTGCTCTTATATTCCGTGATGAGCTTCCTGAGGATGAAGAAAATGACCCACATGATGAATATGAAGAAGTTCCGGTAGATCCACCACATTGGCAGCCAGGAGAAGGGTTTGCAGCAAGACAAGCTCTCATTGAACGTTTATTTCGATAAATTTAAAAAAACATTAATTATGCTGTATACATTATTAATTTTGATACATATTTATAAATATATTTATATAACCGTATATATCATTATCAATCATGTACAAAAAATAAACCAACTTTTTAAAATTATGATTGTGAAGTATATATTATATAAAATATCAAATAAAATTATAAAACATTTATAACACCTATAATCTATTGTTGAATTTAAATTATGTATAATTTAATATTAATTCTACATAATCTATATAATCTAATTCTAAAAAAATAAAAAGGTTAATAAAAATTTTGTATATATTTATATATATATTTATTTTAACATATATAATAACATATATAGATACACAAATAATTATTTAAACAAAGTAACTTTTTTTATAAGTATAGTTTTATAAGTTAAGTTTTTAATATATGAGTTTTTTATTTTGAGTCAAGTGGATTATAAATACGATCTTTTTCTTTTTTTAGTTGAAGTTCTGCTAATTCAGCTTTTGCTGAATTAGCTCTTATTTCTAATGTATTGTTTTCTTTTAAATGAGTTTCTCTTATAGCAGCCATCCTTTCTTCATGCCTTAATTTGACCTCTGCTAACTGTTGTTCCTGCTCTATTATAAATTTTATTCTTTGAATTTTAACTTCTTCTTCCGTTTCTCTTTCTGTGAATTTGCGTTTTTTCGCAGCTTTGCTAGTGTCGGTAGGCTTGTTAGTGTTGGTTATAAAGTTGGTTATAAAATTTTCTGTAAAAAAAATATAATATATTTAAAGGTGTTAAAAAAATCATTTTATATATACGTACATTTTATATACCCATTACACATGCACATGAACGTACGCATAAACACACACACACACACACACACACACACACACACACACACACACACACACACACACACAATGCGTTATTCATTAAAGATAAGTAAAATACAAAAATACTACAATATGAAAAAAAAAATAAATACAAAAACAATACAATATGTTATTCATTAAAGATAAATGTAAAAATATACATTTGAATAGTACATACCTTTGGCAACTGATGTTATAGTTTCACATAATATTGTTTCATTTTCTTTATTATTTTCTGCAAACGTTTCTACAAATTCAATGTCTACATCCTCGCTGCTATTTTGCACCATTTGTCTTTGATCTAGAATTCAAGAACAAATAAAACAAAGCTATAAGTGAAACAATAGCTGTTTTAAGAACTTAATAAAACTTCATATTTTAATGAAAACAAAAACATAGTCAATTGTTAAACATTTTTCAGTTAAAACACAATGCCCATATTTTTTAAATATATCTCAGTAAACATGAACTGACAATAACATAACATTATTAATATTATAATTTTTTACTCAACAATGTAACAATTGCAATGTAACATGCAATTGCATTGTATGCAACAGTTATATTGTGGGAAATTATAATATTGACTATTACGTTACTGTTAATTTGATGCTTACTTGATTTACTTCTTTGCGCACATGCTTTTTAACTATTATTATCCTTCGCATTCCAATTTGATAATTACTATTGATAAATGAATACTTACCTTCTATTTCATTGTCATTCATATTTGATGAAAATAATACAGGGGCTGTAGCCATTAAAGTAGGTGCTATTAGAGCAACATCTGGATCTATTTCCGTAGAAGGTTTTTCCGGTCCTCCACCTGTAGCAAATCTAGCTTGCCTTTCTTTCGTTATTATATCTCTTTGGTTTTGTTTAAGATTAGTCCACAACTTCTTTAATTGCTGTATGCTTCTCTATAATGTTAAAAGAATATTAGTACAAAATGATATGTATGCTGATATGCAAACACATAACCTAACATAACTTATATTCCATAATAAATAAAAATTCTCTCTTACTTCTTGGATAATTAATGAGGAATTATTAAATTCTTGGCAGATACAATCCCACGCAGCTTCTTTTTCGCGTAGTGTATTAATATTACTTTTTTTACATTCGATAACTTGTTTATATTTGTTTAAAATTTGTAAGAAAAGACTTTTTTCCGCTGGCGTATAATGCTTACTTTTGCTTTTATTTTCCTTTTCTATTTTTTCCATTTTTTATCTTTTTTATAAGATTCTTTTTGCACTTATAAGATAAAAAAAAGTAAAAATGTTTATGCACATACTACGAAATCAGACTAACCTGTAATTTCAAAGCAACGAGCAGAATAGCCTTCTGTCATTGGTTGTTTCAACGGAATTATTCCGAAAATTTCCGAACGCAAACGAGCATTGTCTTAAGCACGGTCTTTATAAAGATAGTCTTATACGACACAAGACGATCCTAAGGATTAGCTTCTTCTTAAGAATTATCTTATACATAGATTATGAATTTATAATGTCTTAAGACGATCTTAATTGAATAAGATGATCTTCATGAAGATGATCTTAAGCATTGCCTTGAGAACGGACTATGAATACGGGCCTTAGTATGGCGCTCGCGCATATAAATAATTCACTAGCTTTGTGACTAGAAAAAGAAATGACACCTTACAGTTTGTTAAAGACTAAGATCTATAGAGAGAAAGTTACCTCAGGCAAACCGGTTGTGGGCGAGGAACGATTAAGTAAGGGGGGGAGCTAGAAACAGCTTGATGGCGAGGGTCGATGAAGGAAGGGGAGAGCATGATCTCATCGACAAACAGTAGCTGTCTGAGATAGCTTCTGTTTGCCGATTAGATCATCATTGCCCCTCTTGCCGCTCGTCCCTCTCAGCATTTGCCCCTCTTGCCGCTCGTCCCTCTTTGCGCATGAGGCAGTGATGCGATATTTCCCACAGCGGTCCCGGCTCCGCTGCCTCACACAACCTTACAGAAGCGCTACGTCACGTATCCGTGTGAGCTCGGCCGTTCAACCAATGGAAGAGAGCGAACGCTCCCTTCCACCGAGCCGACACAACAGACGATAAATGCATGCTACTTGCATGTTAAAAGCAAGCGTTTCTGATTCAGAAAAGAAATTCTGAGGCGAGTGGCTGGAATATTAGAGATCACCTGTTCGAAACCTGCTTCGTGCAACTTTTTTTTCTTTTTTCCACATTTGTTTCTAACATAGTAAATTATTAGATAATATTTTTTTGCCCAAAAAAATAATATTTTCTATTTATTATTAATATTCGCATATATTAAATTAACAATTTTAGAAATAATACAGATCTGCTATTGTTAATAGAAAAATGAAGTTATTTTACAATGTTGCAACAAAGTGCTAATTTAACATATGCGAATATTTTTAATAAAGATAAAATAATTTTTTTTAGCTAAAAACATTATCTAATAATTTACTTAAAATAAATATCAAAAAAGGAAAAAAAGTTACAAAATCACAGTTTTCAAACACGAGATTTTTAATATTCTTGCCATTCGCCTTACTCGTTTAGCCATGCTTGTTATTTTACATTTATCAACATAAAAGATTACACGCCTGCAAAGCTTTTAATTATTTATTTTAAACTACTGCATATTAGCAAGAGTTACTGCAGTAACTACATATACATGTACTGTGGAGATTAGTGGAGGAACACAGTAGCATATTAAAACTGCAGTCAAATAGATGTAGATTGGTAATTTTATTAATACTATTAATAAGTAGTGGTCTTCCGCACCACCTTTGAGGTTCCACTTATGGCGCGTTCGATTTTTTTTAAGTGGATCGTCGCCTGGAGCCCTATTGTACCACTTTTTTTACACCTGTTATTTACAGGTTAAAATAATTTACAGTAGTTGACACTGTATTTTTGTATCTATATACTTACTGTACTTTGTATACTCACTGTACTTGTACTTTTGCGCGTTGCGCGTATATTGGCGAGTTGGGAAAATTACTTACTTTATAATTTTTTATAAATACAAAATATATTTTGTATTTATTATGCCTGCAATGCTATCAAGAGTAATGAGAAATACAAGGTGTCCCATTTTAAACAATCCACTCAAATATCTTAGAAACACCGACTTAAATAATAAAATTTTTTAAATAAAAGTTGTAGGATTTGGAGAGGGAAAAAATATAGGAATATTTGTTTGACCTTGGATGGAAGCGCTTCTGAGATTTGAAGGTCATTTTTATTTTTTTAAATGGAACCACTTTAATTTTTTTATATAAATCGATTTCTCATAATATTTGTCGTAAAAAGTTATAAAACTAGGATGGCCAAAAATTGAATGGTTTACAAGATATTTTATACTTTAATTTGACATAATTTTACATAAACTATAAAATATCTCGTTAAATATTCATTTTTCAATTATCTTACTTCAACATTTTTATGCACAAAATAATGAGAGGAATCAATTGGTGTAAAAAAATACATAGTTGACTTTAAGAAAAAAGTATATATATTTAAGAAGAAAGTATATTATATCATATCTGCTAAATATAGCTTAAATATAGCTCTGCTAGATTTTTTCTTAAAGACAACTATGTGTTTTTTTTTATACCAATTGATTCCTCTCATTATTTTGTGCATAAAAGTGTTGAAGTAAGATAATTGAAAAATGAATATTTAACGAGATATTTTATAGTTTATGTAAAATTATGTCAAATTAAAGTATAAAATATCTTGTAAACCATTCAATTTTTGGCCATCCTAGTTTTATAACTTTTTACGACAAATATTATGAGAAATCGATTTATATAAAAAAATTAAAGTGGTTCTATTTAAAAAAATAAAAATGACCTTCAAATCTCAGAAGCGCTTCCATCCAAGGTCAAACAAATATCCCTATATTTTTTTCCTCTCCAAATCCTACAACTTTTATTTAAAAAATTTTATTATTTAACTCGGTGTTTCTGAGAAAATTTGAGTGGATTGTTTAAAATGGGACACCTTGTATTTCTCATTACTCTTGATAGCATTGCAGGCATAATAAATACAAAATATATTTTGTATTTATAAAAAATTATAAAGTAAGTAATTTTCCCAACTCGCCAATATACGCGCAACGCGCAAAAGTACAAGTACAGTGAGTATACAAAGTACAGTAAGTATATAGATACAAAAATACAGTGTCAACTACTGTAAATTTTTTTAACCTGTAAATAACAGGTGTAAAAAAAGTGGTACAATAGGGCTCCAGGCGACGATCCACTTAAAAAAAAATCGAACGCGCCATAAGTGGAACCTCAAAGGTGGTGCGGAAGACCACTACTTATTAATAGTATTAATAAAATTACCAATCTACATCTATTTGACTGCAGTTTTAATATGCTACTGTGTTCCTCCACTAATCTCCACAGTACATGTATATGTAGTTACTGCAGTAACTCTTACTAATATGCAGTAGTTTAAAATAAATAATTAAAAGCTTTGCAGGCGTGTAATCTTTTATGTTGATAAATGTAAAATAACAAGCATGGCTAAACGAGTAAGGCGAATGGCAAGAATATTAAAAATCTCGTGTTTGAAAACTGTGATTTTGTAACTTTTTTTCCTTTTTTGATATTTATTTTAAGTAAATTATTAGATAATGTTTTTGGCTAAAAAAAATTATTTTATCTTTATTAAAAATATTCGCATATGTTAAATTAGCACTTTGTTGCAACATTGTAAAATAACTTCATTTTTCTATTAACAATAGCAGATCTGTATTATTTCTAAAATTGTTAGTTTAATATATGCGAATATTAATAATAAATGGAAAATATTATTTTTTTGGGCAAAAAAATATTATCTAATAATTTACTATGTTAGAAACAAATGTGGAAAAAAGAAAAAAAAGTTGCACGAAGCAGGTTTCGAACAGGTGATCTCTAATATTCCAGCCACTCGCCTCAGAATTTCTTTTCTGAATCAGAAACGCTTGCTTTTAACATGCAAGTAGCATGCATTTATCGTCTGTTGTGTCGGCTCGGTGGAAGGGAGCGTTCGCTCTCTTCCATTGGTTGAACGGCCGAGCTCACACGGATACGTGACGTAGCGCTTCTGTAAGGTTGTGTGAGGCAGCGGAGCCGGGACCGCTGTGGGAAATATCGCATCACTGGCATGAGGTAACCTTCTCTCTATAGATCTTGGTTAAAGACAGCGTGTAGACGGGGCAAGCGCGTTGGTCGACACGTGTGAGTTGCTTCGATTATCGATTGGACCAGCGGATCGTTCGGGCACGTGCGCGTTGATTTAATGATAGCTTGAATCGATCGGTCGCTAGTCGCGATTGCCTGCCGGATAAAAGGAACAGATTTTGAACGGGTGAAGACGGGAGCGAGGACACGCGTATTGCCCGTGTCCTGCGGTGATCTGAATTCGAATTGTAAGATCGCGCCGAGATCTTCCAATAGGCGGCGCCAGCTGTTACGAGCGTATAGCTACGTAATAGATTATTTAGAATAAGTCGGGACACGTTTGTGGAAAAAGTCTTTATTCGATGTTGCTGGTTTGAGCTTTGATCGAGAACTGAACTGGCGAGAATGATCTTCGTTTAAGGTGCTGTAGGAAAATCGTAGCGGCGGAATGTTTATTGGAAGGAAGCGGTTTTGTCAAAAGGAAAATATGCGTTAGGCATAGGGACAGCGTTTATGTTTATTGCAGTCATCGAAGGGTCATGTGTTTAGGATCAAGAAGGAGTAAAGATAAAAAAGGTTCAAAGGTTCGAATAAAAAGAGTAATATAAGAAACTATAAGTTGCGGCACGTAACACAGCTCGTGACTGCCAAATTCAGCCGACAGCGATCAGGAGCGATAGGCGATTACTGCGCGAGCGCGATCCTGCGCAATAATCCAGGAAGAATCGAGCTTTCCCGAAAATTCGAGAGGGTTCGATCTAGTTTTCCTTGGGAGAATGATCGTAAAAATCACTCTATCGCCGAACCACATAGAACAGTCGCTCAAAACCGATAAAATATAGAGAGACAGTCGGGCCGGTATTTTAACACATTTGGACTTAGCTAATTATCTCAAACTCTGTACTTATAAGTTAAAATTATATTGTTAATAGTTAAAGTAAATTCGTATTAAATTATTCGAGAACCATCCTGTGATTCCTGTTACCGTCGAACTAGCATCATTATTAACTTAAATAAATAAGGTCAAGTAAAGTCGACAGTTAAGATTTGAAATTAACGACGAACATAGGAGTGACTTTATTCAATTTATTTATTAAATATTACATTAATTTCGAGTCGAACAAACGATAGTCGAAGATATCTCGCGAGAAACGTTGAAACCGTGCTGAGCTTTGCGGTATAGTTCGCCGGAATCCAGGTTTGTTCGGTTGGGGGTGTGTCAAAGAGTGTACGTGATTGTTAATAATTGTAACGGTGCAGCCCGCAAGCTGCATCGTTACGGCTACGGACCGTCCATCGTCCGTAGCCCACCAAGGGCGCATCGAGCGCCGATAAACTTCTTATCAAAACAACGGCGGTCAATCGCCGAAAATCCCCCACACCCGACCGTTCCAAAATTTCCGTTTTGTGGGGGACTTGCCGCCGAAACCGCCGATGCTTGCCGATTCGAAGCCATTCGGCTGCCAGCCGGGTATAAAAGAGGCCCGGCTGTACGTCTTCTCACCAGATCCTGTTCGCTGCTAGCCAGCGAACAATCCTGCTGCGAGCGTTCTCGTAGTCCGACCGAGAGTACTCGGATTCTATGCCTTATTCCAGGTACACGAGCGTTCTCGATACCGTTTCTATCTCCGATACGAGCATTCTCGTATACCCCGTCGAGCGTACTCGGCTCCTCCAGGCATCGAATTTCGTATGCAGGGCATTCCCTCATACTTAGTCGAGTCGCCGCTCTGCATCCGCCTTCGTACGAGTGTTCTCGTACGTCCGCCGACCAGTTTCGGCCTCAAAGCCTCTAGTGCGAGCGTCCTCGTACTTCCGTCGAGCATACTCGACGTCCTGTTCCTAATTTCGCGTTGCCGCGCACCGGGATTCATCCGCATAATCCATTCAGCGGGCAAACTACGTCGACCAATCCGCGCCGTCGAACGACCCGTTACGATCTACGATCGAACGGACTCGCGATACCGTCACAAACGCACTCTCCGACGAGCGTTGCGTTGTACCAACCGTTGCGACACGATCGCCCGCGCTTGCGCTCTCTCTGATCGCACCAAGACGCCTCACGTCAAGCTTTCATAATTCGTTCACCGTTGCTTTAAATAATTATTTTACCGTTTGCCTAAATAATTATTTCACCGTCGCCTTCATATTTATTTCACCGTCGCTCTTGTACTTATTTCACGCCGCTTTCAATCACTATTTCGCCGTTCGCCTAAATAATTGTCTCACCGTTGCCGATACTTCGAATTTATTTCACGCCGCCTTCAATAATTATTTTACCGTTCGCTCAAATAATTATTTTACTATTGCCGATACTCCATCATTATTTCACGCCGCTTGAAAGAATTATTTCACCGTTGTCAATAATTATTTCACCGTTGTTAATATACCGATCGCACCGATACTTTGCTATTTAACTCACACTTCTTGTATACTCTTTCGAATTCGCTTCGCACACGCTTCGCATGTACACACGAGCATTGAAGCAGATCATTTGAAGCAAGTCATTTCAACATCTTACTTGAATAAACGTTGTTTCTTTACTTTATTATAAACGAGCATTTGTTTTTATTTGACATACCCCCAACCGACCGAACCTGGATTCCGGCGAGCTACTCCGCGTCCGCCGAAGCTCACACGGTTTTATAATAAATAAGAAGACGTGTTTATTCAATTAATATGTCTGATGACTGTGTGTACATGCGATGTATGATTGCGATGTATGTAGCGAGATTTGTATAAATGAGATGTGTGGTTGCGATGCGAGAAGAATATAAAGATGCGGCGAATGGAATATAAAAGCAACGGCGAAATAAGTACAAAAGTATCAGTGAAATAAGCATAAAGCAACGGCGAAATAATTATTAAAGCAGCGTGAAATAAGTACAAAAGCAGCGTGAAATAAGTATAAAAGCAACGGTAAAATAATTATAAAGGCAACGGCGAAATAATTATTAAAGCAACGGCGAAATATGATAAAGTTTGACGTGACGCGTCTTAGTGCGATCGGCGGAACGATCGGCGCAAGCGCTGTGTGATCGAGTCGTAACAGTTGGCATACGACGAAGCGCCTGTCGGTAAGTGCGTTCGTAGAGTGTCGCGAGTCCGTTCGATAATAGATCGATGTGGACTGCTTGGCGGCGCGGATTGATCGGCGCGGTTTAGCCTGCCGGACTTATTATTATTAGATTATGATTCGAAATCCCGGCGAAAAAATGCGATATATGGATCAGGAAGCCGATTACGCTCGGCGGGAGTACGAGAACGTTCGTACAAAGGCGAAAATAGAACGGCAATCCGGCTAGGTGCACGGGAATGTCCGCTGCACGAAGATCGGTGCCTAGAGAGGCCGAGTGCGCTCGGCGGGAGTACGAGGACGCTCGTACGAAGGCGGAATTAGAACGGCGATCCGGCTAGGTACGCGGGAATGCCCGCTGTACGAAGATCGGTGCCTAGAGGAGCCAAGTACGCTCGGCGGTACACGAGGACACTCGTGTGCTGGAAAAGGCATAGAAGCCGAGTACGCTCGGTCGGACTACGAGAACGCTCGTAGAGTGATGTTCGCTGTCTAGCAGCAAACAGGATCTGGTCAGAAGACGTACAGCCGGGCCTCTTTTATACCCGGCTGGCGGCCGACTGACTTCGGATCGGCAAGCATCGGCGGTTTCGGCGGCGGGCCCCCACTAACGGAATTTCGGAACGGTCGGATGTGGGGTCCGTTCGGTGATTGACCGCCGTTGTTTTCGATAAAGTTTTATCGGCGCTTGATGCGCCCTTAGTGGGCTACTGACGATGGACGATCCGTAGCCGTAACGATGCAGCTTGCGGGCTGCACCGTTACAACGTGAGAATCTTACAGGATGTGGAGCCGAGTGTTCTCGGTGGTATACGAGTACGCTTGTATGCAAGATTCGGAGCCGAGTATTTTCGGTGGTGTACAAGGACGCTCGTACAAAAGAATCGGAGCCGAGTATTCTCGGTGGTGTACAAGGACGCTCGTACGAAAGAATTGGAGCCGAGTATTCTCGGTGGTGTACAAGAACGCTCGTACGAGAGAATCGGAGCCGAGTATTCTCGGTGGTGTACGAAGACGCTCGTACGAAAGAATCGGAGCCGAGTATTCTCGATGGTGTACAAGGACGCTCGTACGAGAGAATCGGAGCCGAGTATTCTTGGTGGTATACGAGTATACTCGTATGCAGGAACGGAGGACGGTTCCTGGGGCCGAGTACGCTTGGTCGGAATACGAGTATTCTCGTATCGTGCGGAGACGGTTTCGAGAGCCGAGTATGCTCGACGAGATACGAGTATTCCCGTATCTGTGGAACGGTTTCTAAAAGCCGAGTATGCTCGGTGGGATACGGGTATCCCCGTATCGTGCGGAAGCGGTTCCTGGAGCCGAGTATGCTCAGTCGGGGCATGAGTATGCTCATGCTCGTATCTCGTCGAGCATACTCGGCTTTCGAAACCGTCTCCGCACGAGTATGCTCGTGCTTGTAGGGCTATTGGACATAGGCTCCGAGTGCTCTCGGCGGACTGCGAGTTCTCTCACAGAGGATCGAATGTTCGCTGGCGAGCAGCGAGCAGGATCTGGTCAAAAGGCGTACAGCCGGGCCTCTTTTATTACCCGGCTGTCGCCCGACTGGCTTAGGATCGGCAAGCATAATGCTTGAAGCATCGGCGGTGTAGCCGGTGGGCCCCCACCTGGTAATTTTCGGAACGGTCGATTGTGGGGGACCGTCTGGCGATTGACCGCCAGTGTTTATGATAAGCGTTTATTGGCGCTCGATGCGCCCTTGTTGGCTACGGACGATGCTCGATCCGTAGCCGTAACGATGCAGCATGCATCGTTACAAACTTATTTGATACTATAGGCGTATAGCCTAAGGATTGTGTTCGACTTGGTTGAAATATTGAGACCAATTTCTTAGAAAAATATAATTTATTTTTCCTCGTCAGAGAAGTAGAGTAAAGTACAAGTTTTGTTTGATTTGCTTAAGTGCGCCAGAGGCGCTTTCTCGGCAAGAGTGTAAGGCCGAGAATTAAAAGAAAAATTGACGGGCGCGGTAAGAAATTACCGGCCGCGTCTTAGTGTGTTGAACGGGTCCTAAAAAGGACGGTTCAATTGAGTTAGCTCGTTGCAGCCCCTTTCCCGGCGTCGGTGGAACTCCGTTCGGGAAGTGGTCTTCCGTCTGACAACTGCTCTCTGAGCAAGCTCTGAGCGGTGAAGTCTGTACTGCGATGGATCGAGTCTCTGAGGTGCTGGTGGTGGCAACCGTCTCGGCTCTCGGAATTGCGGATTGCTCCGTGTACCGAGGAGAGAGAGGTCTCCGAATTCGGATGTCGCCTTGTGTGAGCGTGTCCCTTGGTGGTCGAGTCAACCGGACGCAGAACTCTAGTGGGATTAATTTCCACACTAGAGACTGAGGAGGTGACGGCGAAAGTGGAGTATCCGCGGGCCGCTTGGTTGAGATGTGCGGCCGATGCTGGGACTCTGTTTTCTTTTTACGCGCCTTGCGAGGCAGCGTGAGAAAAACTGTGAGACTATGTGTCTCTGGTTAGATTCTGCCGAGGCAGAGTACGACTCAGTTCAAGGGCCCTGGAGAGAGCTCGCCTTGAAGCGAGTGAGTGAGGGAAGATCTGCGGAGCAGCTCTTTTATATCTCGTCGATCGAAGCTTGATCGCGAGAAGGCTCTTCACCGCCTGCGCAACCTGGCGGTGGGTCCGCAAGCTTGTAACTGGTAGAAGGCCTGCGGCGCGTAGCGGCGCCGCGGTGTATTATACCGCGTCAGTGCAGCGGTGTGGCGGTGAGCCGCCACAGGACCCCCTTGGCAGTTTTTAAGCCTGGAAACGCACGGTTGGTTTAGAAGTTCTGCCGCTCCTCGTCTTGTTGGTTGCGGAGGGCTTTGGTTGGTCGGCTGGTGTTGGTTCGATCGGCTGCTCATCGTTGTCCAATGTGTTCGCCGGTTTCAATCGGTCGATCGAGACGTTGATTGGCTTGCCGTTGACCAATAGCCTGTAGACTTTGTCGTTTCTGCTTAAAACGTTAAATGGTCCGTCGTACGGTTGCTGTAACGCTCTGGTCGGGCAATCGTGTCTGACGAAAACTTTTTCCGATGTGGCCAGGTCCTTGTGTACGAAGGTGCTGCGGTGGCCATGGCGTCGTAAGTGTGGACGGAGTTTGTTCATTTTTTCCTGTAAATGACGGACAAACTCGTCCGTTGGCTGCTCGTTACTGGTTTGGTCCAAAAATTGTCCGGGAATCCGAATAGTCTCTCCGAAAACTAATTCTGCTGGTGTGGCTCCGATGTCCTCTTTTACTGCGGCGCGGATGCCTAATAAAATGACTGGAAGAATTTGCGTCCATGCTTCTGTTTCGTGGCTTTTGATAGCCGCTTTGAGTTGCCGGTGTAGTCTCTCTACCATGCCATTGGCTGCCGGGTGGTACGCGGTAGTTCGGATGTGTTGCGATCCGGTCAGTCTGGCCAACTGCTTAAATAGTTCCGACTCAAACTGCCGTCCCTGGTCCGTGGTAATTCGTGCCGGCGCTCCGAAACGCGCAATCCAGTTTTCGAATAAGAGGCGAGCCATCGTTTCTGCGGTGATGTCGGACATCGGGTATGCCTCTGGCCATCGTGTGAACCTGTCAATGATTGTGAGGCAGTATTTCTTCCCTCGAGATGGAGGTAAAGGTCCGACGATGTCCATATGTATATGCTGGAACCTGCTGGTAGGCCCCAAGTAATTTCCTGTTGGTGAAACGGTGTGTCGGTGGACCTTTGATTTCTGGCAGGGAATGCAAGCCTGCGCCCATCTGCGGCAATCCTTCTTTACTCCGGTCCACACGAAGCGCTGCGTGATTAGTTTGACGGTGGTTTTTATCCCGGTGTGCGCGAGTCCGTGCAAATGCTTAAAGATTTGCTTTCGGAATTGTTGCGTGACGTATGGTCGTGGGATGCCCGTCGATGTATCACAAATCAGTTTGATATCCGTGCCGGGAATTACGGTTTCTTTAAGCTGCAACTTCGTATTCCCATGGAGTAATGCCTGTATTTCGGCGTCATCTTTTTGAGATTTTGCGAGCTCTGCAAAATTTACTGCTTGCTGGACAGCCTGCGTCCTCGATAGTGTGTCTGCTACGATGTTATCCTTTCCCGCCACGTGCCTGATGTCGGTTGAATACTGCCCGATCAGCTCCAAGTGCCGTGTCTGCCGCGGTGAGCTCTGCAAAGGATCTTTTCGAAATGCATACACGAGCGGTTTGTGATCCGTGTAAATGATGAACTCCCTTCCTTCTAACCAGTGCCGGAAATGTTTAATTGCTGCGTATATCGCCAAGAGCTCTCGGTCGTACGGACTGTACTTTTGTTGCGCGGTGGTCAGCTTTTTGCTGAGGAACGCCACCGGTTGCTGTCCGAGTTTTCCATGTTGGTGGATTACTGCTCCGATTGCGAAATCTGAGGCGTCGGTTGTTAAGGAGAGTTCTGCTTTCGGGTCCGGATGTGCCAAGAGCGTTGCCCGTGCAAGGCTTTCTCTGCACGTTTCAAACGCTGCCTCTCGTTCTGCGCTCCATTCGATTGGTGTTTTCCCGGGTCTGTTCCCTTTTAGCGCGTCATTCAAAACTGCTTGGTCTATGGCCGCTCCCGGAATGAATCTCCTGTAAAAATTTAAGGTTCCGAGAAACTGCCGCAGCTGCTTGACGGTGATCGGTTTTGGAAATTTCCGAATGGCCTCGACTTTTTCCGGTAGTGGTTGCGTTCCTTCAGCTGAGACTTGGTAGCCCAAAAATGCTACGGTTTCTTTTCCGAACACGCATTTTGCTGGGTTTAGTTGAATTCCGTACTTGCTGAGTCTCTGGAACAAAGCTGTTAAATGCGCTTTATGTTCGTCTCCGTTGTGAGATGCTACCAGGATGTCGTCAATGTAGGCGTAGCAGAAATCGAGTCCGCGTATCACCTCATTTATGAATCTCTGGAACGTTTGCGCTGCGTTTCTCAAACCGAAAGGCATTTTGAGAAATTCGAACAGACCGAACGGTGTGGTGATTGCCGTTTTTGGCACGTCTTCAGCGTTTACTGGAATCTGGTTGTAAGCTCTAACCAGATCCAGTGTAGAGAAAATTGTTTTCCCGTGAAGAGCCTGTGTAAAATCCTCGATGTGCGGGATCGGGTATCTGTCCGGCACCGTTCGGTTGTTGAGCTTCCTGTAATCGCCGCATGGTCGCCACGTGCCACCTTTCTTCGGTGCCATATGCAATGGTGAGGCCCATGCGCTCTTGGACGGCGCGATTACTCCTTCTTGCAGTAAAAGATCGAACTGTTGTTTTGCTTCTTTTAGTTTCTCCGGCGCCAGTCTCCTCGGCCTGCATGCTTCCGGTGGTCCCGGTGTTGTTTCGATGTAATGCATCGTTGAGTGCGGCGCGGATTCCGTCTTTCCGGTTGGTCTAGTGAGCTGTGGAAATTCAGCCAATAAGGCGTGAAAAGCTGTTTCCTGCAGTAATGTCTTAATTGATGTTTGTCCGGTTCTGCTCTGCAGGCTGTTTGTGGCCAATCCCGTCGTAGCGTCCAAAAGTTTGCCTCTCCTTACATCCGGCAGGAGATGGAAATGCCCGAGGAAATCGGAGCCGATGATTGGCTGTGTGACGTCAGCTACGATGAATTTCCATTGGAAGGCGCGCCTCAATCCGATGTTGAGCTGAAGCGCGATCCACCCGTAGGTGTGAATGACAGTTCCATTGGCTGCAAACAGGGCTTGCGTTGCTCCGGACATCCGTCCGCGTACCATCGAGCGCGGGTAGACACTTATGTCTGATCCCGTGTCGATGAGGTACCGAACTTTTGTTTGTCGCTCGGTTATTACAAGGCGGCAAGGTTTCGGGTCCGGGCCGTCTGCCGCCATTGATTCCGGACCGTCTAGTTTTCCGTTTTGTCCTTCTTCTTCTCCTTGTATGTACATGGCTCTGTACACTTTCTTGCCTTGCTGCCGAATCGCCGGTGGAAAAAGCAAAACTCGCTGTCTTCTTCCGAATTTGATTTAGTCCGGCTGCGGCTGCGCGATCTGTGGCGCTGCTGTTTGTGGCGGTGCTCCTGCCGGCCCAATCGCGTGTTGAGTGCGGCGACTTGCTTGACCAATGCCTGTATCTGGTCCTCGAGCGAGCCGGTAGGTTTTGATTTCGTCTCCTTAGGCTTGTCCAATACTGCGACTGTTCGGCATGTGACTTCGTAGACGCGGTCGGCCTGTTCCGCCACGTCCTCGAGAAGATCGTCAGCTCGCGTCGCTAGTATAATCTGCATTTGGGCCGGTAAACGCCCCAGCCATAGCGTGCGCAGGAGTTGATCAGGCACGGCATTGCCCGCGAGCGTCCTTAGATGGCGCAGGAACTGCGATGGCTTTCGGTCGCCTAGCTCCTCTCGCTCTAATAATTGGCGGATGCGGTGTTCCTGTGAGTCGCTCAGCCTTTGGATGAGTGCCCTTTTTACGGCTTCGTATTTCCCGCATGGCGGAGGATTCGTTATCACGTCTTTGATTTCCTTGATGTATTTTGTTTCAATTTGCGAGATTGCGTATGCGTATTTGGTTGAATCCGACGTGACGGCGCTCAGCAGGAACTGGCTCTCTAATTGGGCGAACCATAATTCTGGTTCCTCCGGCCAAAAAGGTGGTACTCGCACCGATACTCTGCCGATTTGTGCTGCGTCGGCGCCTGGCATATCGCCGGCCTTCTCTGATTGGCTCATTTGCTTTAACCAGTCGTCGGGGTCACCAGTTTATAGGCGTATAGCCTAAGGATTGTGTTCGACTTGGTTGAAATATTGAGACCAATTTCTTAGAAAAATATAATTTATTTTTCCTCGTCAGAGAAGTAGAGTAAAGTACAAGTTTTGTTTGATTTGCTTAAGTGCGCCAGAGGCGCTTTCTCGGCAAGAGTGTAAGGCCGAGAATCAAAAGAAAAATTGACGGGCGCGGTAAGAAATTACCGGCCGCGTCTTAGTGTGTTAAACGGGTCCTAAAAAGGACGGTTCAATTGAGTTAGCTCGTTGCAGCCCCTTTCCCGGCGTCGGTGGAACTCCGTTCGGGAAGTGGTCTTCCGTCTGACAACTGCTCTCTGAGCAAGCTCTGAGCGGTGAAGTCTGTACTGCGATGGATCGAGTCTCTGAGGTGCTGGTGGTGGCAACCGTCTCGGCTCTCGGAATTGCGGATTGCTCCGTGTACCGAGGAGAGAGAGGTCTCCGAATTCGGATGTCGCCTTGTGTGAGCGTGTCCCTTGGTGGTCGAGTCAACCGGACGCAGAACTCTAGTGGGATTAATTTCCACACTAGAGACTGAGGAGGTGACGGCGAAAGTGGAGTATCCGCGGGCCGCTTGGTTGAGATGTGCGGCCGATGCTGGGACTCTGTTTTCTTTTTACGCGCCTTGCGAGGCAGCGTGAGAAAAACTGCGAGACTATGTGTCTCTGGTTAGATTCTGCCGAGGCAGAGTACGACTCAGTTCAAGGGCCCTGGAGAGAGCTCGCCTTGAAGCGAGTGAGTGAGGGAAGATCTGCGGAGCAGCTCTTTTATATCTCGTCGATCGAAGCTTGATCGCGAGAAGGCTCTTCACCGCCTGCGCAACCTGGCGGTGGGTCCGCAAACTTGTAACTGGTAGAAGGCCTGCGGCGCGTAGCGGCGCCGCGGTGTATTATACCGCGTCAGTGCAGCGGTGTGGCGGTGAGCCGCCACAGATACATTAAACTTATTTGATTCATTCCGCAGATAAGTTGCTGAATACAACAATAATTTTTAAAATATTGATACATTAAACTTATTTGATACATTCCGTAAATAAGTTGCTGAATACAAAACAAAAATTTTAAAAATATTACAATGCATGTCTTAAAGTAAGATACAAGTTATGCTGTTCAAAATCTTTCCCTAGGGAAACAAGTATGGCCGGGAAAGGAGAAAGCAAATCGTTTACAATTACACATTTAATTTGTTCAGATTTTTGGACAACATACGCATGCAAATTTGTATCAAAACCTGATGTTGATAAAACGTGACAAATTAAACAAGTTCGACCCTTTTTATTTTGCAAAATAGATTTTATCAAACCAAAAATGAGTAATGAATCATGATAATGATCTGTAATGCGAATTACAATACATGTTCCCTTTCTGTAAGTTTGACCATGAACTTGGACCCATTTCATTATTAAAGAAGCATCATTGAAATCAGGTGGCAAAGTATATTTAAATAATAGATAATCATGACATAGAGATACGTGTTCAACAAATTTATCATCACCCCATAAATTATTGGATTCTAGACCTTTGAGCATCATTAGTTTGTAGCAAAGATTTAGCTGCTCTTTAATGCATAAAGTATGAGTAATATTTCTTCTAGATGTTGTAGCATTAGCCTCTCTTTTCTTATTTTTATGCTATGCTTCGAAACAAATGGTACTTAAATTGCGAATAGGTCCAGAAAACTGAAAAATAGTGCCGTAATGAACAAAACTGTGTGATCTTAGAGTAAATCTTTCATTTGGGAATAATTCTGCAAACATCATATGAAACTCGCTAACTCGAAGAACTCGAAAAAGATTGCATGTTTCTCTTTGCAATTTTGAAGCTAAAATAAGATCCATAATTCCTCTCATCTTTAAATATAATGGCCACACTTTATCATTCTCTGGAATAAAATCTCCTACAAGCATTGCAAACATTAGAATAAAATTAGATGACTCGCTACCAGACATTGACAATTTTTTGTTTTTGATATCATCATAAGAAATCAAGGGTGGTTTGTTAATTATACCATTGTAATGATAATCAAAAGTTTTTAATCAATCATTTAGGATATCAATTGATATAATGTAGGGCTTCTCCACAAAGTAATGATGTAATATACATTGTAATACATGTTTAAACCATCTTTCAGGCCCATCATGCAACCAATCAGAACTAAAATTTTGACTTGTTTTAAAATAGAGAACTTGATCCCAAATTGATTTTTCTTTTATACCATTTTTGGTAACATTTTTCAATACATCAGATTTATAAGTATCTACTCTCATTTTCTTTTCAAAAAATTTTTTTTACCATTGGTCTTTAAAAGTTTTGCAAAGTCTGCAGGAGTAATAAGCATTAAAACTTTCAACAAAATTAAGAATTCCATTCAATCCAAGATTATTGCCTAAGAGAAGATTTAAGGCAAAATGGATTCTAAGCTTTTCTCCTTTTTTGGGTTCAATTTCTACACTCTCTGTTTGTAAGTAATTAAGTTCATCGATTAAAATATTGAAAACACTGTAATTATAAAATTTTGTTTAATCTGAAGAGTGAAATAGCATGGCGAGATCAATATTTTCAAGGAGGGAATTCACTTCAGGTGGAAAACATGCAACAGAATAGTACACAGCACCTAACTTTTGAATGCCAGTGTGTGTTCCTAATGCATTGTTAACTTCAAAGTCATTATAGTAAATAAATTAAGGACAATTTTATCATAAAAATAAAGCTCCACTTTTTTACGCCAAAGATCGCCCTAAATAAAATTTTCAATAATATTGTTTCCCTGTAACAGTGCATTAACGTAGGCGCTTACAGAAGAGTAAACATGAAGAAGATTAAATATTTTTTGAAGTACTGCTCTTGTTACGTCCTGATCAGACTTCACGATTCTTTTCTTTTCATTAAATACCAGACCTAGTAAACGCGGGACCAACAAAAACTCTTAAGAAATATTATAACGCCAGAGCTGTTTTTCTCATGAGACATCAGGAGCTCGAATCTTCTCTCACAAAGAAAAATAGCAAGGGCCATGGATATTTCAAAATACCTTGGCCGCTCAGCGTGCCTATCGTCGCCAGAAAAACCGTAAAAGTCAAAACTTCGCGGTAGCTGGAGTCCTTAACAGACTCCAGACGGTTAGAGATAAAAAGAAAAAGTGGCACCAGCTAGTCATATTCTTGGATTCCACCTACGGGAACTCTAGCTAATAGATAGGGTTTTACCGAGTAACGATCGGGGAATGACCGCAGTCGCATGCCGAGAAGGCGCGACACCTGATACGGCGCACGTGTTTAGTAGGTCTGGGAAACCGAGATGCATTAGTCGCACTCTCCACGCGACACCAAGGGCACGCGACAGTCGTAAACTGTCAAATTTATTAGATCAGTGACCTAAGGCTTTGCGAACTTATATACCGATCCTTAACCATCCAATCCGAAAGCCGGGAATCGGGGCAAGCACCTCTATAGACCACCCATTATTCCATCGTATGGTCTAAAGACTACGCCCACCCAGATCTTAAGACACTGAGATGCACCCCACCTATACTAATTAACACCAACCGGATTACGCCACCTCAAAAACTTACCCCCATCATATATGGACCCGAAACGACGCTATTCCTTATTCGTTAGGGCCCCTTTCTTCCTATCTCATTTTAAGTAACCTAATCATCTAAACCCAATCCTATTAGCTAAAAATGACGCCATCCTCCCCCACATTAAAAATCTTCTCGCAAGACTAATTCCTATTCGATCCCCACTCCAAAAACCTAAGATTTTCCAAAAGGATCTACCCCAAAGAAAGGGTATAAAAACCCGTGTTTTGGTGGCTCCGGACACAATTACACACAGTTTTTACAAGCAGTTTTGCGCAGTTATTCCGTTTAGCTCAGTTTCTCGAAACAGTTTTTCGAGTAGTTCGGGGGCGCGAATCAAAGAGTAAAACCAGTTGATACTTTGTCGCGACCAAGTGGTGCATCTCAAGTAGAGGGCCCATCACCCTGACGACACCATCCCGCAGCAGGGTGCCCACACGTTTACAAAAAAAGGGGGTCCGACGCCCTTACAACACCTTCCCTCAACGGGGCGCCTGCTCAGAACCACCGAACATAGTCAACCCGATCTGAACTATCCTGCAACGAGTAAGTTAGTTCATTTGTTTTTTTTTTCTCCTCTCATTAGTATTCTCTTTATTCCTTTTATGTGATCCGTCCCTATTTCGGTTAAAAAATTTTTTTTTTTGTGTTATTTGTCAGTGAAAACTGAACATTCGCCGCGACCCAACAATCATCGGAACCGTTCGGATCTCTCGGCATTTGCTCTCTGCCTAGCTATATTTCTCCCACCATACGTTAGATACGCTGCGAGGGTCACCGTAAGACCCGTTAGAATTAGGCGACACACCCCATTTAATAACGCCCGTACAAGCACTCACACGCAAACAAACCAACCTCCTGCATTACCACCGATTCCTCAGGAATTTCCTCAACCACCTCCTCAACCCTTTCCCGTGTTCGACCTTCCTCTACTTCCTTCTCCTAGGTCTATCTCTCCGTTTCTTGAAGAGCTCCTGGAGTACAGACTCCCTTCGCCTGTCCGTTTCTATCCTCCTCCAGTAGAGACTCAACTGGAGGAATTCCCACGTAACGATCCGGAGTTCGACAACATATCCGTCAACTCCGAAGCCACCACCATCGAATACGTCGAGGCTCCTTCCCATCTTCCTAGCCCTGAATTCACAGGGTTTGATTTCCTAAACTTAGTCCTCTCCCCTGAGGAATAATCCACACACACACACACACTTGTAAAGAATACACAAATAAAAATATAAAACACGTGCAAATAAGAGTTAAGTTTTGTATCTTAATTCAATCAAATTAAAATGTTAAATCTTTAGTAAATTAAACTTTTGTCTTTTTTTATTTAACCACACCCTCCTCGTTCGTCACCCCCCTCACACCTTCCCTCTCAAATTGCGCACAAAGGTTCCGTCCCGGGTAATAGGGATTCAATTCCTTGACCCAAAAAGGGAACCACGAGCGGTTGACTTGTTGACGGAGTAAAAACGACTCTTCCAGTCGCTGACCCGTCGCAAGTCCTAAACGTGCCGCTCGGCTCGTGCGGTCAGGCCCGTTTACGTCGATCGCCGAGCCCAACGAAAAAATTCTACATCTATCAGGACGTAACACTCTCATGGGAATAAACTTGGAAAAAACTGGTACAATTTCTTTAATTATATTACCATCACGCAATTTCTCATCTGTTCTTTGTCCAACTATATGATCTACACTGTCAATAAAACAACCAGTCCTTGTAAATGCTTTAAACCTCCGAAATTCTGATAAAACTACTGCAAAAGGTTGAAGCAATCGATCTAAGCAAGATTCAATATTAACTACTGTATTACTAGTTACTCCACTACTAGCCAATATATCTGTCATTGTAGGTTTTATTACAGATATCATTTGTTGCACTAGATCTCTAGAGTCATCCAATACATTTTGGACATAAGAACGAGGTAACTAATGATTGGCATATAATTTTGCAGTATACATACATAAGTAAAAATTGCTCCAAACTATTTGTCATATCTTTTTGTTTTTCAGTACATTCATCCTGGACATTTAGCTGCTCAACATCAATGTCATTAGAATTGACTTCGTTCTGTATATCGATACATTGGAAACTAATATCGGAAGAAACTAAAGAACGATCAGTTTTTAGTTTAGAAGGATGTTGATGAAATGAGATTAGATGTTTTCTGTATCTCTCCCAATTTGAAAATATTCCTGAGCAATCAAATTCCAAACAATAATGCGTTTCTTGTTTTATCACATTATGACTTATGCGGAGATGTACACTTAAAGCATTTACACTCATAAAATTGTTATCTTATTTGAAACAAGTAGGCATTGTTTTCGTACTTTTCAACAAAAAATAATACTAATGACGTAAATTATTGCACACAACAATTATGAAAATTAAAATATTTTGCCGAACAGAATAGACAATTAAGCAATTACGTCAAATACGATAATTTTACAGCACACATTCGGCTAATCTCTTGGATCAAGACATTCAATTAATCTCTTAACGTCTGGTTGTTGACCTTGACGAATCATTAAATCTTCTGGCAAATTTAAACCAAATAGCGTTTTTTGCAACACAACCCACACTCGTTCACTTTGTGTAGGATACTCACAATGCAAAGCATGATAAAACTTGAAAGCAATTTCTACAGCTCGAGTTGGTGATTCCAACAATATAGTCTCACCATTAATATATACATAACTAGATGTCACTGATAAAATATCGTCTCCTACTATGAAAGGAAAAGATTGAAAAGTGAGTCCTTTCTTCAAAAATTCTTTTTTCCACTGTGATCTTTTTCAAATCGCTAATAACCTAAGCAACAAAATTTTTAAATGTATAAAGTTAGAGGATTTTACCCTAAATTTTATTATACCATACAATACATTTACTTGCAAATGGAGTAAAAAACCCTGTCTGATTTGAGCTCTATTTGGTCGCCAGTTCCCTTTAGATACTTTTACTGGTACAACTGAAAAAAAGCTTGGCAGTCCATACAAAATTTTAATATCGGTGCTACAATCTACAGCAGAAATAAAAGCAGTAGTAGTAACAATGATAATGATAATGATAATGATAATAATAATAATATGGTAACGAAATCTTAAGTTTAAAGTACATACGTTCACCAGTTTTTTCTAATTCAATTCTTACTTTTATACGGAACTCACTCCAATGAGTGACTATACACATAGAAGCCTTTGGATATATAATATTAAAATCATGTTTGAGCTGACAAAAACAAAAAAACTTAAATTAAAGTAACACAATTTTAGTATAAAATAGTTCTTTTATTTTTTACAAATTTATTATTCGATCTAAGGGATATGACCATCTTCAGTGTAAAAATTTGGCCATTAAAAAAGTGAGCGAGACTCGACACTACCGTTAATACATGTTTCATTTTTAAGATTTTGACATACATTTCTGATGGACCGTTTAAGTTGGATGGTCCTTGGCTTTACACGCTTTTAACAGTTAATAACAAAATGTACAAACAGTATTACCAGAGGACATTTCACCAGAATCACAATCATTGTTTGAGAGCGTTTCTAGCTTAATTAGCTTATCGTAATGTATTCTTACAACTTCAACATTTATGTCAAACTTTTACACTGAAGATGGCCACATCCCTTAGGCCAAAACATTTGTTATATTTTTTTTAATAAAATAAATTTTTGAGCAATTCTAACCAGCTTCTGCTCTAATAGCTTGTTGTTCGTACGATTATTGTTTAATAAAAAAGAACAAATCTTAATATTTTTTGTATTTTAAATTTATTATTATTTTTATTAATAAATAAGCAAATACGAGGGTTAATTGAAAAGTTCCCGTCCTAACAAAGAAAACACATGTTTTTGGGTGGAAAAAAAGGACCCCGCACGAAATGATAGGGTTTTAGACCACTGTGAAATTGGCTGAAACTGAAATATGTTGTAGTCCTTGACCTCCTGAACAAAAGTCCCCATGGGCGCGAAACCTGAAAATGGCCAGTTTTTGAGGTACGATGGATCAAAGGTCGCTAAATGATTACTTACAGGAGTAAAACTTAGGGATTCTTTTTCTTTCCAAATTTAAAAAAATGGCTTGGTTGAAACAATTTGGATCAAATGCTGCCGTGGAACACGCTGTAAACGAGTATTTTTCGGGTTTAGACAAACAATTTTTTTTTTATGGCTTAAGTGATTGGGATAAAAGGTGGACCAAACGTATTGAGTTGAAAGACTACGTTGAGAAATACATTTTTTTCCACCCAAAAACATGTGTTTTTCTTGGTTAGGTCGGGAACTTTTGTAGTGATTTAAAATTGGCTTCTTAGAATTAGCGCTGATATCATGCGGCGGCAGCGGCTTTCATCATGCGGTGAGATACCATACGATGGTCTTGTGCCTACTGACCGAATGAAAGCCTGGATATGCGATTAGTTTTAAGTTTAATTGTAAAGATGCGATTATTATTCCTCGAAGAGACATGCGATTATCGCGCGAGTTATCTCGTCATCGGCATATTATAAAGGATTATTATGTTAGTTATCGGTGAATAGCGATTATGATTGTTAGCTATCGGTGGATAGCGATTATGATAAAATTTCGCGGCATCTTTGATGCGAGTGTATATAACCGAGATCCCGACGAGTCAGGCAGTCGAGAAAAGATGCTGACACTACGATTAAAGATATATATTCTCTAAAATTTGTGTCTTTAGTCTTTTATTCATTCTCGTACTCATCACACTTTTCAATTGACTTTCGTATTTAGTTTTATTAATAAATATAAGTAAATTTTAAATTACAATTTTTTACTTATTTATAATAAATAAACACTTACCAATGTGTAAGGCTGCTTCAGGCACTTATAAGTATTAAAATAATTACACACTTTTAAAGTTGGTGTTGCTTCTCCTCTTTCGTATCTTTACCTTTCTATGACGTAATTGACTCGAATGTATCGTCAGAACTCGACATAGATTTTAACTTATTAAGCCTTACATGTGATGTGTGTTTCCAATATCTTTCGATCTGATCCCAAGGTGAGAGTCTTGTTGTCAAGAATTCTAGCAATTTTCTATTGTAACATTTTTCTCTGATTCTGATATAGTATAAAAAAATAACAAAAAATTTTAAATATCGAAAGAATACAAAAATAAAAAATTATACAAATTAGAGTTTTAAATTTTAGATTACCAAGAAGAGGATAGATACCCAGTAAACACTGTTATAAAACTGTTATATAACTATAATGTAACTGAATGTTACAGGTAATATTACAAAAATATTACCGGTAAGATACCAGTTTCTTGTAATTTCCCACTCATAAATATAACATGTAATATTACATTGTTTTATTGCAGTTATGTATTCAAAAATCTTTCTGATATATTACTAGAAGGTTGATATGTAATATTGATTTAGCATTTACATAAAAGACAATGGAAAAATACAAAATGCAAAAATTTATTGTAATTTATTATTTATTGCAGTTTTTTCACAGTATTATATTAATTAATAGCGCAATGTAATACTAAATAAAAATTTTTTTTCTTAAAAAAATAACAGTAGTAAACATATTATTTTTTATACAATAGTAAACATATAAACAGTCTTATATTTCCTTTGGCAAATAAAAATTTTTTATATATTTGTTGCGCCTACTTCGGTAGCGGTAGGCGCTGCGTAAAGATTCGGGATTTGTCGTGCTGGTCAAGGAGGCTTTGACTCGGAGAGTTTAGAATAATTATGCACTTTAAATAGATTGAATAACTTTTATTCGGTATCTTCTTATTACACTTGTCACCTCACTCACTCGGCGACCGTACTACCGTGGTTACGCGTGTACGTGACGTGTCGTGCTTCGTCCGGAACCTTGCAGATTAATAACCCGCGGCGCCTTGTGTGCCGCCTTAATTTATACGGATCAGTATTCGGAACACAATGAGACTTGAACTATATCGATCCATTGTGTTACCAAAATGCTGATCTGTTAAACCTACTTTAGACGCAAGTAACACTCGGGCTTCTAAGAACGAGTGCTCGCGTCAGCGCCTAATTGTTTAATAATTAAATAACTTTTGTCACAGGATTCTCGAGAAGTGGCCTCGATTAATGGCCTTCTAAATGTTTATTATTGTTATTGCCTAATTAACCTATAATTATTATGTTGTGGTCTTTCGACACACAACATATTAGAGTATTGCAATACGTATGCTATTTTTAATATCAATAATAAACGTAAACAAAATGTTATATTTTTTCTGGTAAATAAAAATAAAATTTTTAATATTATATATTAGAATATTGTAAGACGTGCTATTTTTAAATATAAAAACATATCTTAAACTATTTTAATACTTTATCTTAAACTTATATTTTACAAGAGGAAAAGTACAAATAAGTAAAAATTACTCTGAAAACTTTTAGTTAACTATTATAATAACAATTTATATTTTAACTTATTTAAAATATAAAAATTTATATAAAAATATTTAAATAAAAAAAAAGAAATAAAAGTAAATTGCTCTTATAACAGTTAACTAAAAGTTTTCACAATAATTTTTTACTTATTTGTACTTTTCCTCTTGTTCATCGATGTCTTCATCGTCCTGCATATTTTTTTACTTCTCTGTTGCACCTCTGTTTTCCAAAACGAAACCATTCAGCAGCGATATCATTAAGTTCTTTCTCAGTTAAAGTTGCATGCAACTCTAAAATAACTTTTAAAAGAAAAAAATTATTTTATCATTATATTTTAGATATTTTTTAAAAGGATTTAATTGATGATATATACGTATTTTATGTTTACAAACCCTTCATAACAACAATCGTATGTAGTTTGCATACACCAAAGTTTTCCCGCCGTCCTTTCCATGAACACTGTAGACTGCATTGATTAAAAAATATTTTTGCTAAAATGTTTTGAATATTTCCTTTAGATGTGTGACCGCCTATTTTGTGTATAAAAACTTTCTAGAAATTTAGAATTAATATTAAAAAACATAATAAAAGTGTATCTTCTTATTTACATTTTTTTACTTACATATTCTTGAAGAAAATTTTTTTTTTGTAATCGAGTTTTCATATTTTTGATACGGTTAATTGATTTCAACGGCAAAAAATTATTTATTCGTTCTGTTGAACAAGTTAATCTTATTGTAGGCGTAATCCTATCGATGCATTGCATAATGTCTTATTTGCACTTGTACTTTAGCAACCATTCTTATTAGAATATCAGTATTTCCTAAAACATAAAAAATACAATACAATGAATAAAACAACACAAATCTGATTTTAAGAGAAATCTATTTAAAAAAATATAAACTTACCTTTAGTATTTTAGCTTAAATTTATTAGTTGATCAAATTTATTTTTTGTATTTGTATTCTCTTTATTATCTGTTATATTTAAAGTTTATGAAGAACTTCCTGAAAACAATTGTTTATGGAAATTACGTCACAAATCAGGTCACATTTTAATATTTATTATATTTAATTTTTTATTATTAGATATGGCATTATTTATGTTACTATTCACGTCTTTTATTATAATAATTTGAACGTGACAAAAATGATGGATCAGAAGGCTTATTAAGAATTGAAGTCTTGGAACGAGGCCATTGTAGCATTTCTATTGAAACGTTTGATATAATGTTACTCTGCTTATTATTTATATCATTTTCTTCAGAATCTCTATCCGTATGAATATCCCTTGTAGATAATTTTCTTTTGTATGCTTTCCATAACTGGCAATGATCTGTAAACATATATTTATTTTCTGCAGACACGTATGCTTTTTGTAATGTATTTAGAACATATTTAATTATATGTTAAAGTTATATCAAAATTATAATAAAAAGATGTTTTTTTTAATTATAATATACGTTTATAAAAAATGTTCGAAATGATAGCCATTATTATCAATGCAACACTGCATTTTTCTGATTATTGACTGGTTTACTCTTTTAATAGCATCGGGAGTTATTAACGCACAGGCTCTAATAATTCGTTGTTGCATGTCTTGAGATGTAGTTGGTTCATCTTTATAGACCATGTCCTTCAGGGTTCCCCATAAAAAAAAATCCAGTGGTGTCAAGTCTGGTGAACGAGCTGGCCATACTACAGGACCCCCACGTCCAATCCAGCAATTTGCAAATTTTTTATTGAGTTTGTCTCTCGCAACCAATGAGAAATGAGCCGGGCATCTATCGTGCTGGAACCACATTATTCGTCGTGTGGCTATAGGCAAGTTTTCTAACAAAGGACCCAAATCATGCTCAAGAAAATTAGCGTAGCCGTTGCCATTTAGATGTCCGTCGATAAAATGAGGACCAATAATTGTGTTACCTATCAATAATTCCGTATTCCGTATTTTGGATGCCCGGCTCATTTCAGAATAAAGTGTAAAATATCTCATAACTTATTGATTTTTCGATACCTTTACCTTAATACTTTTATATGCAGAATAATTAGAGAAATCATATTATGTAAAAAAAACATATCATTCCATTTAAAAACACGAAGTTGACCTTGAAATCTCCGAAGCGCCTCCACCTAGACAAAAATTATTATCGTCATATGATAGCTCCCTTTGTACCGTGCAATTTTGGTTATATACATTTTTCTCTAAACTAAAAGATTGCTAAGAATACTACCGATAGACGGCGCCAGCGGACGGCAGCCAGATGATCGAGAGCAGCGCCTCGATAAAATCGATTCTGCGCGGGCGCGCTCCCGCCCCATATTTTTAATGTAAAACATGTAACCGATCTGATTTCGAGAATGTTCCAGCGAGTCGATCTGCGAGAGAACTGAATATCGAGATTCACTCTCTATCGTCGGGTCGAACAATTAAGTCGCAAGAGAAAAGAAATTATAGAGAGACTGTCGGAAGTTTTAAGCGATTAAGAACTTGTATTTTTCGTGCGAGTCAAACTTTGTTAAAATCTCTGTTAGATTAAATTGATTCTTTAATATAAGTGTTCTAGTAGAATCAGTGTGCTAACTTTCATTTTTACAAACTGCTTTTCCATCCTTAATAATATCGTTGCCGGATAAAACTCACTTATTGAACAAAAATAAATAAAGTCAGAGATAGGACGTAACTGTCCTATCATTCGAAAAAGTCGTTGTCGAGCAAATCATTTTTATCGGCTTTTATTTAAATATTACAGACTGTCGGTAAATTTCTTACAAAACCTTATAGATTCGAAGATATTAAGGTGCTAATAGTTATTGAGACACCCTGTATATTATTAGAATGATTCATGTTATATTTTTATTTCGTACATTTGAAATTTATACTCACCAGTACTCCCAGACTTGCCCGGATGGGCGCGCATGCGCGGCCTAACGAGCGTAAAAACAGTGACGTACGATGGATGCGCACTGGTGTACTTTTGGCGGGATCCACACAGGTAGAACCAGAGCTGTCAGATTGAAGATCCGGACAACGAGCTACTACACAGGACAGGACGAGACGGATATGAGTAAGTAAAAATTATATAACACCAAAATAGTAGTGCAATAGTAGTGCAATATTAGTATAGATAATAAAATGGATAGTAGTAGTATGGATAGTAGTATGCATGATATCAATAATAAAAAAAAAGGAGCTGTTAAAAAACGAACAATTAGAAATTTTAATTTATCGTGGTTAGATGAAGATTGTTTTAAAGGATGGTTGGCTCCTCATCCCGAGAAAAATAAAGCTCTTTGTGTCGTGTGTAACAAGACTATCAGATGTTGTAAAACGAATTTAACGCAACATTCACAAACGGAAACACATTTAACTAACACAAAGCCTCAAAATCAAAGCCTCAATCATAATTATAACGAGCGTGTATTACACAAAAATAAAGTAAAACGCGCGGAAATAAAGTTAGCTGCTTTTTTTGCTGAGCATAATATTGCTTTTTGCACCGCGGATCATTTAATTCCATTGTTAAAAGATATTTGTATAGAGCCTGAAGTTACACAAAATCTTTCACTGAAATATACTAAATGTACTAAAATTGTAGAAAATGTTATTGCAAAACGCGAAGTAGAAAAGTTAGTAGAAATTTTGCAAATACAGAAATTTTCGATTTTAATAGACGAAAGCACAGATATAACTGATACAAAGTTTATGTGCTTACTTGTTAAATTTATTTCACCAACAGATAAAAAAATTAAAACACAATTATTAGAATTATTAGCATTAGATGCTACAAATTGTACCGCTAGTAACATTTTTAAAACTTTTAAAATATTTTTAAATAAAAAAAATATTCCTATTAAAAATATTGTTGGGATGGCAAGCGATAATGCATCGGTAATGACGGGATGTAATAATTCTTTTTTTTCTCATTTAAAAACTGAAGTACCCGGTGTAGTGCTATTAAATTGTATTTGCCATTCATCCGCTATTGTAGCAAGTAAAGCGTGTGAAAAATTGCCTAAAAGATGTGAAAATTTAATTAGAAATGTTAGTACTTATATTTCAGGCAGTGCAAAAAGATGTGCAATTTTAGGCGAATTTCAGAAATTTTTTAATGTTGAGAAAAAGAAACCTCTTAAATTATCAAATACAAGATGGCTTGTATTACATAATTGCGTAATTAGACTCCTTGAGAACTGGGAAGTTTTGAAAAATTATTTTCTTGTTGCTGTTGTAGAAGATAAATCCCAGTCTGCAGAAGCCATCTTAGCTCAATTAAATGATGAATCTATAAAAGCTTATTTACTATTTTTAAAATATTCGTTACATTTTTTTAATAATTTTAATATTCTTTTCCAATCCCGTAAAATTTTAATTCATAAATTATATAACAGTAGTCAACAAATTATTCATCAAATAGCTCAAAATTTTATGGTTCCGGAGACTTTGAAAGATATTGTTACTTTAAATGTAGACGATGAGAAGAATATTAAACATCTGTTAGATATATATGTGGGACCAGATTGTGAAAGTTTTTTGGTAAATCAGCCATTAGTATTCGTGCAAGATATTAAATTAACATGTTTAAATTTTTATATAACAGCACTTAAAGAAATGTTAAAACGTTTGCCTTATAAAAATTCATTTTTTAAACAATTAACTTTTTTAGATGCCAAAATTGCACTTTATGATGAAGGCAGAAATGAAATTAAAGACTTGTCAATTATTGCTTCACATTTTGAAAATATTGACATAACAAAATTAGGATTTGAATGGAGAATTTTGCCAACAGTTATTAATGATACAGAGAAAATAGAATTAGCTTTATTAGAAGTAGACGAAATGTGGCAAAAAATATTTCATTATAAAGATTTTAATGAGGAAAAAATGTTTCCAAATTTAGAATTATTAGTTGAGTCAGTGCTTACTTTTCCTCATTCAAATGCGGAAGCAGAAAGAATATTTTCCATTGTTACAGATGTCAAAAATAAAAAAAGAAATTCTTTATCCGATAGCATAACTTCCGCAATTTGTACAATTCGTTCGAGTTTTCAGGCCGATAATATTAATTGTATTAATTTTGAAGTTGATGATAGACATTTAGAGTTGCATAATGCACAAAATTTATATTCAAAACACAAATCTAATAGTGCTTGATATTTTTTTAAATTTTATTTTTATTTTTTATTTTTTTACACACGCACATTTAATAATTACTTTTCTTTTTTTATTAATTAGGATAAAGACCTATTAATTTGGGAATATTAATGTTTTATTTATTTTCAGAGTTTATATTAGTTATTTTTTTTTTTAATTTGTAATATTAATAAATAAATTTTTTATTTGTGATATTAATTCAATAAGATTTTATTTGTGATATTTATTAAACAATAATATAGTAATATATATATTCAATATAATTATAATATATATGTTATTTTATGTGTTCATTAGTATTATAATTAAACAGATTTTATTTAATTAAATGTTTATTTTTAATGTTTATTTTTATGATAAAATGTAAGTTTTGTTTTATGAATACTGGTGAGGTTTTTGGTAGTTTTCCTTACCCTTGCAACAAATGTTGGTATTTTTTACAAATTCTGCCAAATAAACTTTTATTTTAAATGATTTAAAAATGTGTTTTTTAACTATTATTTTATAACCTTTAATCACCTTCTCTCCTTAATTTATTATATGTATACATATATATACATATATATATATATAAAGAAGTACTATATAATTGTCTGTAAAAGCATATTTACGACTTATATAAAAATTTTTGAAAAATTAATAAATACTTTTATTTACATAATATATATTTACGCTAATTATTTATGCTAAAAGTAATTTCACATTTTATATAATTATTTTTAGCATGTAGATGTTTGTTATGTAAATAGAAAACACCTATTCATTCTTTAAAACTTTTACATTTATTTTTGCAAGCAGCTTTTGGAGGGAGTCATATAGCACCTTCTTTTACTCGATACAATACTTCAGTGAGAGAGCATTAGGCCGCGCATGCGCGCCCATCCGGGCAAGTCTGGGAGCACTGATACTCACCTCTTCCTTTCTTAGAAGCATTATTTGAAGATGAGAATATGAAATCAGCAATTTCATCAGTGTCACATGTAGTGAAACTTCCGAATTTGGGCTTCTTTGAGTATCGCTTTTGTAACTTATTTCGTCTACGTTGATGCTTTCTTTACTTTTACTATCTGAATAAAGAAACTTGTTCTGTCGTTTTTTCTGTGTCCTTTTCCTAACTAAATTTTATCAGTAGAAGTATAATTTTCATTTTCCGCAACCTTTCTGGCTTTTTCTACTGTACCTTTAAAAATTTTTTAAAATACATATATTAAGATACAACAAAATACTAACGAAAAAGATACTTGTGTTAAGATATGTTTTTACCACAGTATTTTTCGACTAATACTGGAAGCTGCATCCATGTTTTAACGTCTGGCTCAGTACGTTTTAATATTAAAGATGAAATGTTTTTTGTATTAGCCGGTGGCCACCAACATAATGTTTTGTTTTCCTGTTCAAGAAGCCAATTTCTTGGAACTTCATTTACAGTACCGTCATTGAGAAATGTTAAACAGCATAACTCATATTTCTGAAAAAGCACACTACTTGTATAATACATAAATTACGACGATGTAATATATGCAAGAGTATTTCATTTGATTTATTAGAATTTTATAAAGTTATTCAATAAATTGTAAAATATATAATGCTTTATTATAACATAAAAACATTTTTTCAAATAATTTCTGAAACATGATAAAAATACAAGATATAAAAGTAGGGTTATGTATATAGTGTAAGGTTTAGGATGATCGAGAGGTTCTTTCTTGAATAATAAATCTTTTTGAAAAACAACACTGGTATTATATTTAACACACAGATTAATACACGAGGAAAAGAGGGGGTCGCGATATGCCACGTTCCCTTTTTCCAAAAGTTAATAAAGAGTTTCTTATTACCAAAGGTACGCTCACCTTTGTTAAACACTAAGTGCACGCTCGCACCTTTTACTTTCAATTGTTCTTTTAACACTTTTTTAGAAAATACTCCGGACCAGTACACGCTCGCACGGCCGTAAGGATACTCTCTATACTGTTCGTCTTTGTCGTTCTTTCCTATATCGTAGCTCCGAATTAACAGCTCCGATTTGTCCCTATTTGTCTCTTCTTTCTAATAGATGGCATTAATCGCCTAATACACGAGTGGCCTACCTAGAGATCCTCAAGGTAGAGATCAGACAATAGAATAGGCTCCGCCATGATGTTGTGAAACCGGAAATGACGTGGAATTTTGAAAGTACGCGCCAATATTATAATGTCAATATATCACGTAACACTACTTGTTCATTACAATAAAATACAATTGGTAGAAAAAAATAATTTGTCGTCAATAAAATTGTGAGTCTAAAGTGTGTAAAAATAGACAAAATTGACAAAAGCCGTGCAAAACGTATTAAATTCGAATACAAATTATATTCACCCGAGAATTTTAAGCAGTAGTTCTTTATGTTGACGCAATAAATTCTTTATTATCAAATTTTACAATTCTTCTTACAATTTTTATATTTAATTACAATTTCATAAATAAGTATACAAATACAGTATATACAAATGAGAATAACTGCGATTATTCACCAAGACATAATCTTGCAGTCGATTATTACAGCACCTGAAATTAATAAAATTTAGTTCATAGTGATTAACTATAATTATAATAAGGAAAAAATAAGAAGCATATTTAATAAATTACTTTTATTACATAAGTAAATACTGAATATTTATCACAGAAATTAAGAACTACTTTAATCACAGCATATAATGATGCATCGCCATGCTCTTACTAGAATATGTTACAGTCTTTGGTACAGGCATTTTTCGAGATAATACTTTCATGCGTAACGTGTAATACCGCGAAATAATTTTAGTTTTTAAGTTGTGACATAGTGGAAGAGTAAATGGTATTTTTTGGCAGCTTTCCATAAAGAATTTCTTTAAATTGCCGCTTTCTTTGTGGTTATTCATATATTCACGAAATATTCTAAACTTTGTCTCGATTTGAATAAAAAAACGTAATGTTGCTGCATTAATAAAAAATAAAGTGTTACTTTGACGAGCTCTAATGCGCGTTAATGTACTGTAGTGATAAAAATTTGCATTTTTTGTTCCTGTTGCAAATATACATGCTTTGCAAGCATTTTCGTTTTTAAAAATATTCATTATTAAATAACCAGCTACATGATGCAATTTGTTTATGTCCGTATTATTTAAAGTAATAGTGCGTGTTTTGAGGTACTTGCAAATCTCTGTGTAAATTGCTGATTGATTTGTGTCGTGTGTATCTGAAGTACGGTTTTCTAGTATGACATTTAAAAATTCTGAAAGATACTCTCGGTCATCTTCTTGATAACTACTGTTGCTAACATTTTTCATAAATTGGGAAATACTAATTAGTTTTAAGTTATTCTTAAATTGAACAGCATTTGGAACAACATTTTTTCTCCTAACAGCAGAAAACAGATTTTCTAGACAGTCTTGAGTAAGACGCGATGTTAAAAGAAATTGAAAGTCACAATCATTTATAAGATATTGCGATAAATCAATTACAGTCAGAGTTGATAAAATTACAGCAGCTTGGAACGGTTTCCAATGACCTTTATCTCCCACAGTTAAGTCTCTAAACAGCACTATTACTTCATTAAGAAAATCTATAGCTTCTTTAAATTTTTCATCTTTTAACTTATACTTAAAGCCAATGATAATTTTCGATTTGTCATTAAATCAAACCATTGCCGTACAACTGAAATAAACCATGCAGTACTCTGACGTTCATCTTTTAGATTTTCATGACATAAAAATCGCAATGCAGAACTAATTTCATGGCTCATAATGCTCATAGCATTAGATACTTTCATTTTTTGAAAATGATGCTTATTTCCTTCTACAGAATCTTTCTTCATTTTTGGCGCTAATTTTAAATCACAATTTTCATCTTCTTTTATTACATCAGACAAATAGGAAGCTTTAACATTACAAGTTGGCAAGTTATATTTGTCAACAAAGTATTGCGGTATTTTGAATACTTTGTTAAGTAGAAGTCCGCGAACAATATTTTTTAATGCATGCGGAACATCTGAGCAAAAGTACAATTTACGATTTGCATCGCAAACATGTTTGCAATAATAATTAATCTGCATTGTTCGCGATATTTTTATACCGAATTCCTTCCACATTGACTGATTGTTAGTACCCATATCTGAAATAACAGCTTGGACTGATAAGCCTATATTTTCCGCCTTCGAAATAATTTCGGTTACTATTGATTTTAAAATACCTCCTGGGGTCGTTGTTTCTGTAAAATAATATGCCACGGTCTGCTTCCATCTACCAGCTAACCCAGCTAACATGAAACACAATGCATGAGTTGCAATATTTTCTTGTTTCTTCCCCGATATAGTGACATGTCCATACAAAGTACCAGAACTATGGTCGTAAAATTTTCCCGGAGTAATGGACATTTCATCCAGCACTAACACACAGTTTTTATCAGTTTGTTTTTCAAATTGAGAAACTTTAATCTTTAAAAATTGAAAAATTTCCTCACTTATCCCACTATTAAATTTTAAATTTTCTAATTTCCTGCTTAGAGTTCTAATACTTGGTAAAGAAAAATTTTGGCGTATCAATTCGTTATATCCCATCGTACCGCATGCAAACTTTAGCGAATAAGCCTTAACTAGAGTTTTCTCACACCAACGCGGCATTCTTTTATATTCATTGCAAAGCAATTTTATTTGATTTTTATCAAAAATCTTAGATGCATGCTTATCAAAACGCACTTCTCTTTTTAAACGCTTCAAATCCTTCATACTTGCAAGTTTTCTTTTCATGTTAGCCCTCAACTGTTCACTTCTTCTTAGTAGCTTCCCCAAATTCTGCGATGTAGTGCAGTTGCAACGTTCAAGCGTTGAATATGTCATAGGCTTACTTAACGTATTTTTGTTGCCAGAATTTAATACAGATCCTTGGGAGTTATCAGTTGTATCTATCAACAATAAATGTGATAATTAATTACAATGTATCTATTTTATCAATCTAATGTACATTTTGTACACATAATAACAAATTTTAAGAGCCGCTTTGTAAAATCTTTCATATCCCTCATTCGCAATTAAAAAAAATCTGATTTAATATTGCTAAATATAATAATTAGTATATCTGATTTTGATATTGATAAAAAATATTGATATTGATTAAAAGCATAAGTAACAAACAAGATCTTCCTGAAAAGTTTGACATGCGGGATGAAATAGTATACTTAATAACAATCACAACAATTAAGAATAATTTCCCATTACAATTCACTTAATATAATATTTGTGATATTTTAACACACATATATACATATATATAATAATCATTATTACACCGCATTTTATTATTTTAACATTTATAACTTTTATAGTCATCGTGATTAATTTCATTACACATACCTGTTGCATCGTTGACTTCCTTCATCTTAGAATCCATTTCGCAACCCAAATGCGATGTTCCTTCAGCTTCCAGGAAAGTTTCAGATACATCTATTTATTACGAACTTATACTATTTATTGAAACTTTTATAAAAAATTTATGATTATATTAATATAGTCATTAATGCATCTGCTTATATCACTTTAATATTCATAATTTTTTGAAACATCAAAATATATTTTATTATACATACCTGTTGCAGTCATAGCACTCAGATTTCTAAAAATTGTGGGCACGGCATTTGATTTTAGACATCTGAATTCGCCATTTGGATATTTTTCCCACATATCGGGAGAAAAATGTGCCTGTAAAATCAAATGAGTTAATGTCTTCAACATTATACCTAATATAATTCTTGAATAGTTTTGTAGAAGACAACGACAATCCAATTGCTCCAATTGAAAAATTCTTAATTTTCTTGAATAAATCTGAATACCCATTGACACATTTCCAATCGATTAAAATGTATCAGATTTTAATCGATATCAATCATATTCAATAGTTTTCATCTGTATTGAAATGCATTTTAAAACAGTATCAATCAACATGTATTTTAAATATTTATGAGTTATTGAATATTATTGGTTTTTATTTAATCATAATGGATTTAAATCGATTGGAAATGTGTCGTTAGATATTAAAACTTACTTTATCAATTTGTATGTTAATTAATCGAAATCGTTCTTTTTTTACCGAGGTATATCTAATACAGTTACATATACATAATATACATTACTATTATTTACATGACATAAACGCATGTTGTCACAATTTTCCAACCCCAAATCATCACGGTTTATGCGTTCCAACCAAAGTTTCCTCCGTTCTCCTCTTGGAATTCGACACATACGAAATCCCTTTTTTGCAGAATTCGTACAATAATCCGTACAGCAACTCGTCATTTCAAAACATTCTAGACACATAACACATGTTCAAATATGTTTTCATAATAGTACTTTTAGGTTAGATTGCGTATAAAATTATGTTCTTATATATGTATATATTTTTAAATGCATTTTATTCTACTTTAATAAAAATTCTGACATAACAATTTCACTGCACTTCTTACGTAAAAATGTCATAAATAAATAAATTACTTACATCTCTCAGCAAACAACTTTCAATTGCGTTATAATAAAAACGAACGATATACATGTGTTACTATATTCACCATACAATATTTCCGCTTTCACAACAACATGGCGGAGCCAATCACATTTTGATCGGCGGTGTCTGATCTCTACCTTGAGGATCTCTAGGCCTACCGACGCTTGTCGCGAATGATCTCACTATATATATGTGTGTATTACCTATATTCTTACAATAGTAATGCCGATGAATATAAAATATAAGATTGTATATAATATAACTTTTAAGATATGCGTATTTGTCTATAGTATATGAAGAAATTAATTATAAAGTACTCACTTTTGTAAAAAAATAATACTGCTTATTGCAAAGAAGACAGTCGAACGTAGAACGGAAAGCTACCAGTTCTACACAAAGTAATGTAAGGGACTGTGTGACAAATGTTGATTTATTAATAATTACCTTTAAGTATATGAACGTTTATTAACACAGCCAGGAGCGATGAAAGCACAATAACTAATTTAGGCGGAATGTTCGAGAACACTATAAGTGCGTACACACACACACACACACACACACACACGCGCGCGCGCGCGCGCGCGCGCGCGCACACACACACACATGTATCACCGAGGTACGAACAACGACAAACAATCTTATATGCAACGCAGGGCTAAATAAACAGATCGACAACTGGACGCGATGTATTTAGATACGGGTGAAATATAACGGGTTAACGTCTCTGCAAAACCGCACAGTCGAACGAATCAAAAAACTCATGCACAGGATAGCCACGATATTACACGTAACGTGGTTGATCGTCTCTGCGTGCAAACGTGGACTCTCGCCGGTACCGTGACGTCTAGTGCATATCGGACCAATGATATGCGTAGTTTTCGCTGAGCGCGCAAGATTTATGCGCATCCTGTTTTATAACAATTCATCTATAATGTATATGAAAAATGTTAAATATCTTAAAAGTAACAATGTTACATTGTTGTAATGTTTGGTGCAATAACAACGTAATATTTCATTTGTTATGCTCATGATATGTTGCAGTTATATAACATACAAATAACTTGTGTAATATTATTTGTTATTTCCTTGTTATATTGCTGTAACAAATGGTGTTTACTGGGTATTTGGAGGTAAATCTTTTGTTGGTGATATTGCAATTGATTTACCCACTGGTCGAATAGACCTAAGACCGTTCTCTCTAAGTGACCTTGTAATGGTGTTATATTTATCGAATTTACTAATTTCCCTCTCGCTTGCACAGTTTTTCCTCCTTTAGGGGTATATGAGGGAATGTAATACGTATCCTAAAATAAAATAATTGGCCATTAAAAAAATTGACTACAAAATGTACAAGAAAAATCATTAATAGGTCTTGACAACAATGTATTATTTACCTTTATTTCTCGTGGAAAGAGTTTCACAATTTCATCTGCTAAGAAATGAAAACGGTTAGTATCAATTCTGTAATGAAAAAAAAATGTTATTCCTGAGATTATATTTTAAGTCTTTTTTTAAGTTTATTTCATTACAATACTTATAGGCAAATTTTGTTTTATGTTATAGAAATTTAAACATTTTAGTACATACATAGAGACTTAAACATTTAAGTATTTAGAGAACTTATTACTTTTTTCCAAAGAAAACAACAATGATTATACAGATACATACACTTTCTGAGTGTCACAATCAAATTCCGAGGTAATCACTATGTTAGCTAGTTTCTATCTAGCATTATTGTCTAAACCTATTCTTTTGTATTGTGCAAGAACATTTTTTCCCTCTACTGAACTTTTTAATATCTTATGGATATTCTGAAAGAGAAAAAATATTTATTAAGGTGAGGTAGTCGAAAAGTGAATACTTTACGAGATATTTCCTATCATGTATTGAAAAATATCGAAACAAAATGCAAAATATTTGGGAAATTATTCACTTTTTAATAAGTTTACTTTAATACTTCTGTACATAAAAAATAGCGTGAAGAAGTGATTTATGTTAAAAAAAGCATATAATTCCACTTGGAAAATTAAAGTTACCCTTCGAAATAACTTAAAAAAAAAACATTTAAATGTTATATTTATATTACTATGTCACCCTTTTTTTTTGTTGGTTTGGAGGCCAGAAGGGTCCTTCTGGGGTGAATTAAAAAATTTGTATTGTATTGTATTGAAATTAAGAGACATTTATGAAATGTTGCATTTATAATACAACCTTGCGATTGAGATAATTACTTACGCTCATATGTGTATATCATACTGAAGTGTTTTTCTTTTTTGACTTTCCTTATTATAATTGTTGAAACATAAATAGTGATTTCCACTATGAAATGATGTTATTGCACCTGAAACAAGAAATTGTTTATTAATGAAGGAACAATCTAGTAATAAATAATTGACCTGAAAATAAAGCTAAATTAGGAACTTGTATTGTTTTGTATTGAAAATGATGAACATTTATAAAACGTTGTGCTTCTTTTGATTTTTTTATTGAGGTTCTGTTTATTTGAACTTGAATCGTAATTAAATATGGATTGATTGATATACGATTGAGGTGTTTAGTTTGCATATTGCCCTCGTGTGAGGGATTGTTAATAAACATATTGTTTCTTGGCTCTATTAAGAAGAATAGAATGGGACATCTACCAGGAACAATACAATTATATATATACAGAATCTCAGCAAGAGAAGGAAAACTCTTGTTCAACAAACCAAGCTGCTACTAATGAAAATGAGTAAGAATATGGAAAAAAACGTCCCGAAGTCGGATACCGAGAACCGGCACGCGGGGGGTATCGTCCCTGCCCCCTGCGGGTCGTCATCCTGCGAAGGGCTGGCTCCTGCGTCTTTGACGAGCGCAGATGCTCGAGCTGTTATCGTCAGTATAGAAAATCTGAGTAAGGAAATAACAATTGTCCCGCTCAGAAAGTCTGGAGGAGGCATTCGTGACTCGGACCGGATGTCTGGTGCGGGGACTTCGTCTCTTGCAGGAAGTGTCGCTGGAAGTACCGGACGGAGAGCTTCTCCATCCGACCTCACGGATTCTAGGGATGATGCGATGCTGTATGTTGCTGCGGATTACACGAAGAGGGAGAAGAAAGTATCGAGAAGAAAAAGGAAGAAGCAAAACTCCCTTCCGGTGGAGGATAAAGAGGAGAATAACTTTGCACAGAAATGCACGATTCTTAAATATAACAGCAGGAAACGTGTTGAACACGAACTAGCTGGTCTGGAATTGAAGCACGCGTCTCAGGTGAATTTACGGATTAACAATTTTATTGATGAAATTGAATCATTGAGGAAAAGATCGCCCAACATTAAAGGTTCCTTCAGCGGACAGATGAAGGTTTTGTTGGGGGTAATCAGACGGGCTACAACATTACTCTCGGTGAAGGCCACCTCTACCGGTGATCCAGATTACTGGAAAGAGAGGTATTACAAAATGGAAAAAGACAATCATGATCTAAAATGCAGAGTAGAGGCATTGGAAAATAAGGCTCCAGGATTTCAAAAAGTAGAGACCATGAAAGTCTCGCATGACGTAGTGAGTACTGGTGGGGTTCCCCCGCCTAGACCTGAAAGTGGACGTTCCGTTCCCTCTCGTCGAGAATCGAGGAGCGTAGAGTTTAGAAACAGAAAAGTTATGATCAATGAATCGAGTGATTATAGAACTACCAAAGATGACTTCGATGCCTTACCTAAAGGTAGACTTACAGATAGATTGAACCTGGACCTGGCGATCATCCGCACGTTGGATAGACTCGGCGACGGAATTAGCCAGCTGATCCGTGAGACGAGGTTCCTGAGGAAAGATCTTGCCTCATCTGGTCGGGATGCCGTCGGTGTTGCACCAGATGGTCCTGTGGCAGAGACTGCACCTGGAAAAAAAAGAGAAATTAGGTTAGTAATAACTCTGTAAAGTTCGCGAAGTGAGGACTCCGTGACCTCGATGGATCTGTCTGTTATCAGAGGCAGGAAAGAGGTTGGTTTTCCCGGTGATAACAATATTAGGAATTTGAATAGAATGGACGAGTCTAAGCTAGTAACTAGTAAGAGCGGTGATGAACCGGCTATTAATGACTCAAACAAGAAGGAGGAGTCTTAGACGGTGGTTGGTAAAAACATGGCTAGAAAAAAGTTGAATAAGCCTTCCGCTATGAAACCTGCTTCGACTTTGGACAAGCGATCGTATAAGGAGACTTTATCCAGTGCGAACATAGTTTCGCAAAATAAAAAGGGTGCCTCGAACAACGCGAGCTTATCGAATAGAGAGACATTGTCCTCTTTGAGGAAAAAGGTTTCGCGTACGGCTGCGGTTTCCATTCTTTTAGATAGTAGCGACCTGTTGTATTCAGATATTCTAGATAAAGCACGGGAAAAGGTGTCTCTCGCAGAGTTGGGTATTACTAACACCCGATTGAAGCGTTTGGCCACTGGAGGAATCTTAATAGAGATACCTGGGGATGATACCTGTTTTAAGGCAGATCGTCTGTACAGGAAATTAAAAGATTTATTTATGACGGAAAAGGGGGTGATCATTCGGAGACCGAGCAAGAAGTCTCAATTGAGATTATCCGGGCTCGATGACTCCATCTCTGTTGATGAGATAAAGGAATCGGTCGCCAAAGCTGGGAACTGTTTCCCAAATGAGATTTCGTGTGGTATCATCCGCTACGTACGTGGGGGCCTAGAGGTTGTCTTTGTACAATGCTCAGTAGTCTCTGCGGTTAAGTTGCTGGAAATAAAGAGGCTGAATATAGGTTGGTCCTCGATCAGTATTGAAGTTCTGAAGGCAAGACCTATGCAGTGTTTCCGGTGTCTCGCTGTTGGGCACACCGTACAGCGTTGTCCCAACACCGAAATCGGACGTTTCTGCTGCTATAAGTGTGAAATGACGGACCATAAGGCGATAGATTGCTGCAGTAAAGTGAAGTGTCCGGTTTGTTCGGACAGGGGTTTAAGAGCGGATCACCTTGTAGGGAGTATCTCCTGCAAGCCTGTTCCACCCAAGAAACTAGATCCTACTAAAACGGTTCGTTTATTTGCGCGGAATAGTTCGTCGGGATCAGGAGTTCGGTCAGTTGGGGGCGTGTCAAAAAAATTCGCCGTTTTGTATGTACTAAAGATAACTTAATTTGTCAAATAATGTGGTGTTGGGTATGTACCGTGTGGATACGTGTGTATAAATGCGTATTATTGCGTTGGCTGAATGCTTGGTATGGCGTTAAGCCTTTTGGATGTGTTCGAACTGGTGAAAAATTGTGAGAACCAATTTAGTAAAAAATATAATTTATTTTCTTTGTCAGAGAAGTACAAGTTTTACTGTACAAGTTTTATTGTACAAGTGTTTGTGCGTTTAGCGCGCCAGAGACTCTTTCTCGGCAAAAGTGTAAGGCCGAGAAGTTAGAATAAAAATTGACGGGCTCGGTAAGATATTACCGGCCGCGTCTTAGTGTACTGAACCGGTTCTAAGAAGGATGGCTCGATTGATGAAGCTCGTTGTAACCCTTTCCCTGGTGTTGGAGGAACTCCGTTCGGAAAGTGGTCTTCCGTATTGCAACTGCTCTCCGAGCACGCCTTAGGCGGCGAGGTTTGGATTGCAATGGAGCGAGTCTCTGGTGTGCCTTGCGATGCGACTGTCTCGGCTCTCGGCGCTGCAGAGCGTTCTGCGAACCGAGGAGAGAGAGGTCTCCGAATGCGAATGTCCCCAGCAACGAGAGTATCCCTTGGAGGCCGAGTCAGCCGGACACAGAACTCTAAAGGAATTAATTTCCAAGCTAGAGTCTGTGGGGGCGACGGCGGTGCTGGTGAGTCAGCGGGCCGCTTAGGTGAAGTGTGCGACCGAAGCTGGGACTCTGTTTTTCGTTTCCGTGCCTTTTTAGGCACTGTGAGAAAAGCGACGAGGTAATTAGCCTCTGGTTACGCTCTGAAGTAGCAGAGCTATTACTCAGCTCAAGGGCCCTAGTCGAGGGCTCGCCTTGTAACAAGTGAATGAGAAAAAGCTTGCGTCGACGCTCTTTTATACAGCGTCGATCGATTCTCGATCGTGAGAAAGCCTTACACCGCCTGCGCAACCTGGTGGTGTAGTTGTAGGCTCAGAACTTGGCTGAGGCCCTGCGGCGCGTAGCGGCGCCGCGGCGTACTATGCCGCTTCGGTGCAGCGATGCTGGTATGCGATGTGACGGTATGCCGCCACAGGACCCCCTTGGCAGTTTTTAAGCCTGGAAACGAACAGTCGGTTTTGAAGTTCTGCCGCTCCTCGTCTTCTCTTAGCTGCGAAGGGCTTTGGTTGCTCGACTGCGACTGGCTCTATTGGCTGCTCTAGATCGTCTATCGTGTATGCAGGTTTCAATCGGTCGATTGAGACGTTGATTGGCTTGCCGTTGACCAATAGCTTGTAGACCTTGTCGTTTCGTTTCAAAACTTTATAAGGCCCGTCGTATGGATGCTGCAATGCCCTGGTTGAGCAGTCGTGCCTGACGAAAACTTTTTCTGAGCTGGCCAGATCTTTATGTACGAAAGTACTGCGGTGGCCGTGTCGCTGTATGCGCGGACGGAGTTTGCTTATTTTTTCGTGTAAATGACGCACAAACTCGTCCGTTGGTTGCTCTTTGGTTTGCTGGTCCAAGAATTGTCCCGGAATTCTTATAGTTTCTCCAAAAACTAATTCTGCTGGCGTGACTCCGATGTCTTCTTTTACTGCGGCGCGGATGCCTAGTAAAATGATCGAGAGGACTTGCGTCCATGCTTCCGTTTCGTGACTTTTAATAGCCGCTTTGAGTTGACGGTGCAGCTTTCCACCATGCCGTTTGCTGCTGGATGATAGGCGGTTGTGCGGATGTGTTGCGATCCGGTCAGTCTGGCCAACTGCTTAAAAAGTTCAGACTCAAATTGCCGCCCTTGGTCCGTTGTAATCCGTGCCGGCGCTCCGAAACGCGCGATCTAATTTTCGAATAGCGGGCGAGCCACGGCTTCTGCGGTGATATCTGACATCGGGTACGCTTCCGGCCAACGTGTAAATCTGTCGACAATCGTGAGACAGTATTTTTTTCCTCGAGATGGAGGTAATGGTCCAACGATATTCATGTGAATGTGTTGGAACCTGCTCGTAGGCCCCATAAAATTTCCCGTCGGTGAGACGGTGTGCCGGTGAACCTTAGATTTTTGGCAAGGGAGGCAGGCCTGCGCCCATCTGCGGCAATCTTCTTTGATGCCGGTCCACACGAAGCGTTGCGTTATTAGTTTGACGGTGGATTTTATCCCCGTGTGCGCCAATCCGTGCAATTGCTTGAAAATTTGCTTCCGGAAAGATTGAGTGACATATGGGCGTGGTATACCCGTCGATGTATCGCAAAATAGTTTGATGTCTGTGCCGGGAATTACGGTCTCCTTGAGCTGGAGTTTCGTAGTCCCCTAGAGCAATGTTCGCAGTTCGGCGTCATCTTGCTGCAATTTGGCGAGCTCTGCAAAATTTATAGCTTGCTGGACGGCCTGCGTCCTTGATAGCGTGTCGGCTACGACGTTGTCCTTGCCCGCGACGTGTCTGATATCGGTCGAAAATTGCCCGATGAATTCAAAGTGCCACGTCTGCCTTGGTAAGCTCTGCAATGGATCCTTGCGGAATGCGAAGATGAGCGATTTGTGGTCCGTATATATAGTGAACTCCTTTCCTTCCAATCAGTGTCGAAAATATTTGATGGCTGCGTAAATCGCCAGGAGCTCTCAGTCGTACGGGCTGTATTTCTGCTGCGCGACGGTAAGCTTTTTGCTGAACAACGCCACCGGTTGTTGTCCGTGTTCGCCGTGCTGGTAAATTATTGCTCCAATCGCAAAATCCGAGGCGTCGGTCGTCAAGGAAAACTCCGCCGCTGGATCGAGATGCGCCAAAAGCGTTGCTCGTGCAAGGCTCTCCCTGCACTTTTCGAATGCTGCTTCTCTTTCTGCGCTCTATGCAATTGGTGTTTTGCCCTTCTGGTTGCCTTTGAGCGCGTCGTTTAAAATGGCTTGGTCCATGGCTGCTCCCGGAATAAACCTCTTGTAAAAATTCAGCGTCCCGAGGAACTGCCGAAGCTGTTTGACCGTGGTGGGCTTCTGGAAATTCCGTATTGCCTCAACTTTCTTCGGTAAGGGCTGTGTTCCTTCTGCTGAGACTTGGTACCCCAAAAATGCTACGGTCTCTTTGCCGAACACGCATTTAGCTGGGTTGAGTTGAATTCCGTACTGGCTGAATCTCTGGAACAGTAATCTTAAATGCTTTTTGTGCTCTTCTTTGTCGTGAGATGCTACCAGGATGTCATCAATGTAGGCGTAGCAGAATTCGAGTCCGCGTGTCACCTCATTGATGAATCTCTGGAAAGTCTCAGCTGCGTTTCTTAAGTCGAAAGGCATTTTAACAAATTCGAATAGCCCGAACGGTGTGGTGATCGCCGTTTTAGGCACATCTTCCGGATTTACTGGAATCTGGTTGTAAGCTCTCACCAGATCCAGAGTGGAAAAAATTGATTTCCCGTGAAGAGTTTGTGTGAAATCCTCGATGTGTGGAATCGAGTACCTGTCCGGCACCGTTCGGTTGTTGAGCTTGCGGTAATCACCGCATGGTCGCCACGTGCCACCTTTTTTTAGCGCCATATGCAACGGCGAGGCCCATGCGCTTTTGGACGGCGCAATTACTTCTTGGGTGCTTACGACAAATAATCGGATCTCTAATCGGACCGAGCAGTGGTACTCAATCGACACTTTCCAAATTTCCCTAGACTAATCCGGAATCTGAATCGCTGTCTCCGCACTAATCGGACTGGATTAGAAACAGTTAAGGAAATAAAGGCAACGAAAAACGCAGTGTGATAAAATAACATTCCACGAAATCCAACATTTATAAAACAAAGGTATACTATTTATTATTTCTCTAATATTTAATATTGCTATGTTTATCAAACATATATTAATAAAACTGATTTTATTTTATTAATATAAGTTGTAAAAAGAAAAACAAATAAATCATAACCTCACACTTTACTTTAATTGTTAATTAATTAATATATTAATATATATATATAGTATTAAATTTTAGACAATATTTATTTACATCTTTGCAAACATTTTTAATTTAGAAAAATAATTTTGAGAGTAAAAAGATAAATTTGTATATATTAAGAATTACAATAAAACTTCACCATTTTGATTATTGATTTCTGTTTAATAAGAATATGTGGGTGTAAAAATATAATTTGTAATTATTCATATTAATGTATAAAAATAATTTATTAATATATTTTTATAGATAAGAAATGGATATATTGTTATTCTGGAACATTTTTTTTAATAATAATGAAGAAAATAATAATGATTGGGAAATAGCACACAGAAGAGAACGACATCTTAAAATCAATAATTTCTTTGAAAATGTTGCTCTTGTTTATTCTTTAACAGGTAATCATAAAACTATACTTACGTATTATTTATTTTTTATTATATCATTTATAATAGTATTTTTACATTATTTTATTATAGATTTTAAGTCACATTTTCGTATTGATAGAAATACTTTTGAGTACTTAATACAAACTTTTGGAGCAGCTTTATTGGAAAATAATCCTATATTGAAAAAGTGTCCTAAATTATCACCATCAAAGCAACTTGCCATTGCCGTATGGTTTTTTGGCAATCAAGAAGTTTATAGGTTTGTAATAAAAACATTCGATTTTTCTGTTTTATTATATAACAACAAAAATATAATATATATAAATCCTCTTATTTATTTTTCTAGTTATTTTAATATTATCTTTAATATTAAGATTTATATGTTTAAAAAAATGTAAATATTACTAATTTAAAAAAAAACTATTTTCTATCTAAAATATCTAAATTTATTTTTGATCTTCAAACTTTGGATTATATAAAATTATATAAGAATAAATAAAAAAATTAAAACTTGAAAATCGTTCACTTAAAATTAGTTTAAACTTAAGTCTACGTTGAAAGTAATATATTGTTAAAATGGCAACATTTATCATAAATGACACAATTATTTAATTAATCACATATTGTTGAAATGACCATTATCTAAGCAACTTTTTTCTCTGGCAAAATTACACCGAACACTTTTGAAATGAAAGCAGCTCTAAGCTAACGAATAAGTTCTAAGTATTTACGCATGAAAAAAGCGTAAATAAAAATAATAAAAAAAATAAATAGCAATATTTAGATATAATAACGTACACGTTGTGTACGCCGTCCCTGATGTATGTGTAATGTAGAGTACTCATTTATTAGTTTAAAATAGCTTTCATTTAAAAAGTAGTATTTGGATGCAATTTTGCCAGAGAAAAGTTACTTTTTTTGGCACGGACAATCATACTGTGCATTTCTTTAGATATTATTATTGGAATTAATATTTTTTTTAATTTTAATTTATTTTGTTTTTGTTATTGCATTGAAAATGTTTTCTTATTTCAGATCCATTGCAGATCGATTTGGAGTGTCTAAAGACACTGTATGGAGATGTGTTTTTAATGTAGCTTATATATTGCAACAACATGTGCAAAATTATATTAAATGGCCAGAAGCTTATGAGATATTAAATGTACAACAGGAGTTTGCTACTATTAGTAATTTCCCAGGTGTGGTGGGTGTCATAGATGGTTGCCATATTTCCATTAGTGCTCCTATTGAACATCCAAATAGTTACATAAATAGAAAAGGATTTCATTCAATACTATTGCAAGGTATTTGCAATCATAAAATGAAATTTATTGATGTTTTTACGGGAATGTGTGGTAGTGTTCATGATGCTCGAGTTTGGCGGTTAAGTGACATTAGAAATATTATACAGCATGATATACAGAGATATTTTTCACAACATGGTCACTTGTTAGCTGATTCTGCATATCCGTTATCATATAATATGCTCACTCCATATCGTGACAATGGTCACTTAAATGCTATACAACGTAATTATAATACTAAATTATCAAAAACTCGTGTTATCATTGAAAGAGCATTTGGAATATTAAAAGGACGATTCCGAAAATTGAAATATGTATATATGTATAACACAGAAATGATACCATTAGTCATACTCGCATGTTGCATTTTGCATAATATTTGTATTGATATTGAAGATGAACCATTGGACATATTGGAAGAGGAAAATGAAAATAATAATAATTATGCAGTTATGGAAGCTGAAGAAAAAAGAGAAATAATTGCACAAATATTGCAATAGTGACTTAGTCAGACTAAAAGTGTTACAGATACATTAACAATTTCTTATTTATAATTTTATTTATAATGTTATAACTTTAGAATCTTTATGAAAATAAATATAATCTACATAATATTATAATTGCATAATTTTTATTAAATTAAATGTAAAGATACATATTTTTGTATAATTTATAAAATAAATAAAATAGCAACTAAAATTTTATATTGTGAATTAACATATCAGTCTTTGATTTTACATATATTGCGTAATAAACAATAACGTAACATAAATTGCATCAGTCTTCAATATTTAAGAAAAATAAACATTTTATTTTATAATTATATTTTTCACTTTTACGAACTAAAATTATAAATATTTATATTATTGGCACATACGTCTTATTAATATCAATAATATAATAAAATATTATTGTATTTGCTTACTGAAAAATTTATCATGAAGAATTAACTATAAAGCATTGTGAGTTCTTTCTCAATTTTTGTATTCCGTAGGTAAAAATCTATTATACTTATCAGTATACTTAAATCAAATTATAATACTTAAAAATATTATATACGTATCGGTAAATTTTTATATGTTCCAATAAATAAATACAATTATATTATAATATTGTAGTAATGTTAAAGAACATATACAAAAAAAAAACATTTAAAATATGCATTAAATTCAGAAATAAATAAAAAGATTTCTTTCTTTAATAATTTTTCATTTTTATATTATTCTATTAAATTAGAATCTAAATGAAAACAAATATATAGAATTTAAATGCCACACAAAAATGTAATAAAATTAAGTAATTAAAACTATTTTAATGAAAATACTTAATAATATTTAAAAATTATACTCATAAAAAAAGTAATCTCATGTAATAATATTAATCACAGAAACAAAATAATGACATATAACTGAGATATATCACAGAAATGTTATTTGAAACTAGATTAAATTTAATAATTTTTAAATAATATTTTAAATTTGTATAATAATACACTACATTAATTAGAAACTAAAAAATAATGAAACTAAAATGTCAACTAAAAAAATGAAAATTAAAAATAAAAACAAAAATTTCCTTTTCTAATACAGACGTTAAACTTCAATATTTTTTTCATTGAACGTTATCCCCTTGCACGTATTTTTCAAATAATTTAAAAAATTTTTTTTGCATTTTAATGTTTTCCTTGTGATGAATTTCTTTTTGTTTGTATAGTGTTTTGACCCATTCTGGTTCATTACTTTTTCGTTTCCTGGTATTACATCTTACATCATAAGAAGTATTGGTTACTGCAGAGTCATTTTCATTGGTGAATTCTTCAATTTGCTTTGCACTTGATTGCCTTATTCTAAATCCATGTGAACTAGAGGCAATTGATGCAGGTGTTACTTCGGGTGTTACATTAATAAAATCATCAATTATATCAAAATATTCCCAAGATTCTCTATTTCTACCAGTTTGATTTTTTGTTGAGATCTCGTATACTTTTATATTTTTGCTTCAAATTCTTCCATTTAACAGAACATTTATCTCCTGTTATGTTATAACCTTTTTCATTAAACTTATTTGCTATTCTTTTCCATATTCTTTTTTGCATATAATTTTTATTAGTTAATAATTCCATATGATTTCTGACTTCTTCTATTAAAAGTTTTGTAGTTTCATTAGTCCATTGATATCTGCAGTTTTCTATAAGAAAACAAATTTATAAAACTAATATAATAATATATAATATTATAGCATAATATATTAAGAAAAAAAATTTTTTACAAAAAATATATTATTTTATCCAAAAAATCTGCGTTTTCAAATAAATAATTATTTCAGTCAAGAAGTTATCTTTAAAAAAAAAGTAATTTTCTTTACTAGGAGTTTTATAGTAGAAAAAAATATTTTAAATAAATATTATAATTCTTATTTCATACAATATTTAAATATTTCATATAACATAAAAATGCCCAGTATTTTACAGGTATCATAAAAATCAAGATTTCAGAAAAAATATTTGTATATAATATTACAAACATTTTAATGTTTTATGTTATAATTCCTTATAAAATAATAGGAATATGTATAAAACAAATTTATATTGTAAAATAAAGTTTATTTAGCATCTTGTTTAAGCTGATAATTTTTAATGTTAAACTTATAATTTTTGAGACTATGTTTTACAAGTATTACATATCTATAGACAATAAACAACTTTGAAGGTAATTACATAATTATAGCATGTCTTGTGTAACTCACAGAAATTTTTGATTATTGCTATTTTACAAATTTACAAAATTGACAAAAAAAGCTTATAATATATTGTTTATATACTTTGATATATCTTGATATTGCTGATATTTACATTGCAGATAATGACTCAAGAGACATATCCAAAGTCAATAAATTTTAAGACATTTATGTGAAAATTAATAATAACGTATTATTCTATGTGTGTATATAATAATAATAACAAAACAAGAAACATAATAATAATAAAATAACAAAATTATTTGCAGTTTTATAATAGATATACATACCAAATTGATTTTGCTCAATATCATGTGGATTTTCAAGATCAGATGGATTTGTAGCATCGTGTTCATTACTTTGCGAATTCATTTTCTTTATCCTAACATACAAGTTAATATTTATGAAAAATATTAATTAAATTAAATATTAATTAAGTAAAATAAACAATTAAAGTGAGGTTATGATTTGTTTTTCCTTTTACAACTTATATTAACAAAATACAATCAGTTTTATTAATATATGTTTGATAAACATAGCAATATTAAATATTAGAGAAATAATAAATAGTAATACCTTTGTTTTATAAATGTTGGATTTCGTGGAATGTTATTTCATCACGCTGCGTTTTTCGTTGCCTTTATTTCCTTAACTAATTTCTAATCTAGTCCGATTAGTGCGGAGACAGCGATTCAGATTCCGGATTAGTCTAGGGAAATTTGTAAAGTGTCGATTGAGTACCACTGCTCGGTCCGATTAGAGATCCGATTATTTGTCGTAAGCACCCCTTCCTGTAGCAGTAAATCGAATTGTTGTTTTGCTTCTCTGAGTTTCTCCGGCGCCAGTCTCCTTGGCCTGCATGCTTCCGGTGGACCTGGTGTCGTTTCGATATAATGCATCGTTGAGTGCGGTGTGGATTCTGTCTTTCCGGTCGAGCTAGTGAGCTGCGAAAATTCAGCCAATAAGGACCACTTTTTCCAACGTCGGTTAACTTTAACCGACTGGTAACTTTTCAGAATAGCCAACTTAAAACTCGAAACTTGTATATACATATACATATACAAGTTTCGAGTTTTTAGGTGACTATTCTGAAAAGTTATTAGTTGGTTAAAATTAACCGACGTTGAAAAAAGTGGCCCTAAGGCGTGGAAAGTTGTTTCCTGCAACAATGTCTTAATTGATGTTTGATTGGTTTTGCTGTGAAGGCTATTTGTAGCCAATCCTGTTGTTGCGTCCAGCTTGCCGTTTTGTACATCCAGCAGGAGGTGGAAATAGCCAAAAAAATCGGATCCTATGATTGGCTGAGTGACGTCAACCACTATAAACTTCCATTGGAAAGCGCGCTTTAATCCGATGTTAAGTTGAAGCGCGATCCATCCGTACGTGTGGATGAGTGATCCATTTGTCGCGAATAGGACTTGCGTTGCTCCGGACCAGTAATGCGATATCACCTATCGGGCTCCCGGCTTTCGAGCCCCAACACGTGTAAGAAACGCTTACGTCACGCGTTTGTGTACGCTCGGCCGTTCGGCTATAGAGAGAGAGCGGACGTCTCTGTCTTGCTACCATCGAGCCGACGTAAACACATAGCGGACGGCAAATGCTCAGAAACAAGCGCTTTTAATCGAGTAAGACGAGTGCCTAGCATATTCAAAGTCCCGTATTTGAGACTTGATTTTCACAACTTTTTTTTCTTTTTTCCACATTTGTTTCTAACAGTATAAATTAGTTAATAATGTTTTTTTGGCTAAAAAATATTATTTTGTATATTAATAACATATTTGCATATGGTAAACTAATAACTAATTATTTTAAAAAGAATACTGATTTGCTATTGTAAATAGAAAAATGAAGTCATTTTACAACATACATATTGCAACAAAGTGCAATTTAACATATGCAATTATTGTTAATAAATATAAAATAATATTTTTTAGCCAAAAGTATTATTTAATGATTCACTTAATGGTACAGTGCTAGAAACAAATATCAAAAACAAAAAAAAAGTTACAAAAGCAGATTTCAAACACGAGATTTTCAATATTCCTGCCACTCGCCTTACTCAATTAGTCACGCTTGCTTCTTATCATTTATCTCTATGAAAAGATTACACACCTGGAAAATTTTTAACTATTTATTTTAAATTACTGCATATTAGTAAGTGTCACTGTACTGTGGAGATTAGTGGAGGAACGGTAACATACAATGCAGTCAAATACATCTTACAAATGCAGTCAAATAGATCTAAGATTTATTGCACTCTTGTTAGCATTGTTAAAGTATGTGTAGCGTATTATTAGTTCATTAGTAATTTTAAGTGTTATTAGTAGTGGTCTTCCACACCACCTTTGAGGTTCCACTAACTAGGCGCGTTCGATTTTTTTTTAAGTGTCGCCTAAAGCTCTATCGTACAACTTTTTTAAAATTATAATTTAAGGTAAAAGTAATTTTTATTATTTTGATGTTGATAGACCATATCTTGTGCAAAAATAAAAGAAATAAATATAAAAATAAAATAAATAATTAAAGTTAAAATAAAAGTAAAGAGTGATGGCAAATTTAGCCCATTTTTTGGACCTCGAATTTCGAACTTTTTTTCATGCCAAATAGTACGATTAGATGAAACATTAATCTCAGTAAAATTTCAAGATGAGCATAGGCACGATTCCGGAGATACAAGGGGGTGAAAGTGATGATTTCCAGTCAGGGTATATCGCATAAGGAAAAATACGTGACTGAAGTTCATGTAATATTGAGGATATATTCTATCGAATGGATTCATTGTTTAGAGAATGAACGATCTACTATTCACTGTTATTTCATTTATGGAGGAGAGGGGGGGCGTGCTTTATAAAGCACCCTGAACATGACGCATTGACAAGTTCTCTCGCAATTGAAATACTGTACTATCACATAAAGTATATACCAAGAATCTATCTACATATTATTCTAATGTATTTTATTCTATTCTTGCTTGTTTGTTTTCCATTTTTTTGTTTGTACGATACTTTAACTTGTGTCATATAAGCGCTCGGTCTATTTTTATATATATCTATGGTTTCTCGCTACTTTTCTCTTGTTTTATCTTAATTTTTTCTACATTCTCTTGTCTTTTTAGGTATATTTTTTCATATCTTGATGATCGTTGATTCTTCAATAAGACAATGCTTTTCACTAAATGTTTAGGCTGTAATGACCAAAAAAGATCGAAAAATGATAAGTTTTTTTTATTGAAAACACATCAAATTCGTTGATGATGGTTAACAATTTGCGGAAAAATAATCCAAAGAAACGGAAATTAGAAGAATTGAATCACATTCCATTACAGAGCAAAATATGTAAAAACTGTTACAAATTTAGTAATCAGTCAAAAATCATCTTAAGATCCCAGATGGATGATGATCCAGATATACCTAATCTCTCGATTTATCGTCAAGGTATTAATTCTTATTTGCGATGCACTTTTGGCTGCGAAAACCCCTCGAAGTTGATCGCAATTCTCCGAATTATCCGTTGTAAACTACTCATGAATTATAAATTCTTGACCAAATATAATGCTCGTATGTGTAGCAATCATGTCGATAATTCTACATTTTGGCCACTTGTGAAGCAAATTACAAAAGAAGTAAGTACTAAAGAACAAAAAAACAGTCAGTGATCTTATGTTTATTTACTATCAAAAGCTGAAAGGGAAAAATGAAAAGATATTCGATGTGGATAATATCGACTCCATTGATAATACGACCTTCAAAAATTGATTTGCTCTCGATAAAGAACAATTTCAAACTGTATGCAGTTTTTCTGTAACATGTCAACCTAAGCATGTTGCTGTTTTACTTTGTAAAATGCGAACTTCTCTTTCTGATGAACAACTTTCATTCTTATTCGGTGTTTGTCGGAAGACTATTGAAAATCATATGAATTCTGCAAGAGAAGATTTCCATAAAAACTTCGTTCCACAATTCATCAATCGGAATGATCGCTCAGTATTCTTCGCTCATACGACACCAATGTCAAAAGTACTATTCGACATTCCCGATGATAAAGCCTGCATAGTATTCGATGCCACCTATCGCCTAGCACAAAAATCTGCGAATTATGCAGGACAAAAACATATGTGGAGTGAGCAGAAAAAAATGCCGCTGGTCAAACCTATGGTAGGTTGCTCTTCAGATGGTTTCATTCTATACGTTTTTGGACCATTTGACGCAACGCATAATGATACGACAATATTACGGGATTGTTTCCAGAGATACGCGAACGACTTGCATACTATTCATGAGAGTGATACGATATTAGTTGATAGAGGTTTTCGTGATGTGCTGAATTTCCTAACTGAGGAGAAGAATTTGAAAGCTTATTGTCCAGGACTTGGCCAACTCAATACCGCAGAAGCAAATGCTTCAAGATGTGTAACCAAATATCGCTGGGTGATAGAGCAAGTCTTCGGTCGCCTCAAGAAGAAATTCAAGATTTTCTCTTTGCCAGCACATAATAGAACTCTCAAACACGATCTCGACTCTCTCTATATCGCTTTTGCCCTCTTGAATTTATTCCACAAACCAATTCTGAGTGATATTATGCATGAAAGCATAGCACAGACTCTGAAATCTCGACTTAACGTCCCTAATCGTTTGCAAATCATCGTCCAAGAATTCAATCTTCCTCAACTGAAAGCACCATTCTTTGGAGTCGAGTATACATCACTCGATAATGAAGAAAATAATCGACTCATTGGATTTCCTGAACTTTCGATGGATGATCTGTACTACTTGAGTCTTAGACCTTATCAAATACGCAATGCAATTTCATACTATGCAGAGCATCAGAAAGAAGGAATATTTTTGATGCAGAAGTTTAATCCAAGACCGAAGCACCCGTCAGCAGCTTTGAACTATGAGAAGTATGGTATCTCAGTTGAAGAACCTACATTGATTAAGGCGCATATGAAATCTCGTTGCCGTGGTGTTCAGTATCACTACATTCTTGTTTTGATAGATAAAGCAAAAACTGGACGGGATTCTATTCGTGAGTACTATTGTACTTGTCAAAGTGGTGCTCGGACTGCAGGTTGTTGCAGTTATGTAATGACAAATGTATGGTTTCTTGGATTTGCTCAATACCATGGGATACAAATACCCAATCTTGAAATATGCAATGTATCTATCACGATTCAGAAAACAACTCTCCATAGTAAGAGGCAAGGGGACTCACCTTAAAAAAGCACCCCAATCTGTGAGAGGCAAGGGGACTCATCTTAAAAAAGCACCTCAATCTGTGAGAGGCAAGGGGACTCACCTTAAGAAAGTATCCCAATCTGTGAGTGGCAAGGGGACTCACCTTAAAAAAGCATTCCAATCTGTGAGAGGCAAGGGGACTCACCTTAAAAAAGCACCCCAATCTGTGAGAGGCAAGGGGACTCACCTTAAAAAAGCACCCCAATCTGTAAGAGGCAAGGGGACTCTCAGCAGAAAAGCATCTCGATCCGTGAAAGGCGGTGTCACGTGTCACTTCAACTCCATCTATTTCGGGGAATTTTTATGCTAGACGAAAACTAAGGTCATATTTCAATCCGGCATAAAAATCTATAAGAAATGGTATGTTTCACTTCGTTATATATATTTTATTCCTTGGTATGGATACTTAAAAAGTTTCGTGTACTTTCATGGATTATGAGAAATCATCACTTTCAACCCTTTATATCTCCGGAACCACGCTTATGCTCATCTTAAAATTTCTCTGGGATTAATGTTCCATCATACAGTACTATTTGGCATAAAAAAAAGTTTGAAATTTGAGGTTTAAAAAATGGGCTAAAAAACAGGTCTTTTTGCCATCACTCTTTCTCTAAATTTTTGACCGTCTATTAAAAAATTCTTTTAAGGTTTGAAGATTGTTATAAAGTAATATAAAATACATATAGAGAAATAAAATATATAAAAAAATTATTGAAAATAAATGTATGAAAGTTTAGTGTTATATGTAATTTAATTTTCAACAATTTCTGTATATATTTTATTTTTCTTTAAAACAGCTGAATACAACAACAGCTGAATACGAAAACAGCACAATCTTAACACACTTCTTCTGTCTTCGTCTGTTTCAAAATTTTGCGTTTACTCACTTGCACGTCTCGCGGTCAATTCTGTATACATCTATAAAATATAATTCCTAATATCAAAACACAATGCTCACTTTCTTGGTTGTTACCGTCGGTTATAGTCCAGTAAAAATCTTTGAAAATTTTTGTTGAATACGTATATTTATTTTCCCAGTGCTATAATTATTATAATAATTATAATTTAATATTTTACGAGACATTGTTTCGCTGCGTGTTGCTGTTTGCAGGAGATACTATAGCCGTAACTAGTGAGATATATATTATATTTCTTTTCTCTTTTATTATATTTTTTTTAATGTTTCATTATTATATAGTTTTTTAATTATTGGCGCATTGGCAAACGAAACCGGAGTCTTAAAGTCCTGTCACTTTATACTTGCAAGTAAATATTTTATTTATATTTTATATTTTATATGCATTTGTAATATTTTCGTGTTCAGACAGTTAACTCGTATTGCAGGAATTCCGACTGCAATCGTGCATTTTGAATTATTTCATATATTATTCTCTGATTTCTATTTTTTACTTTAAAAATAAGTGACAAGGCAAAAAATACACTTAAACGAAGTTTTTCGGAATCTTGGCTTCAAGATGATTGTTTCAAACCTTGGATTCGTAAAGTATCATTGGACGAAAGTCTTTTATTGTATTATATGCTATAATAAAGAAATGTCTTGCTATTCATCGCATGTTGCAAGACATGCAAATTCTGCGAGTCATAAGGACAAAATGAAACAAAATATATCAGATGACAATATAAGTCTAAGAACCAAAATTTTAAAATATAACATTAAATTTCAAAAAGAATGGTTGGATATAACATTATTTAAGCCATGGTTACGCGAAGTGTCAAATGACAAGCGTGCATTTTTTTGCACATTTTGACCCAAATCGTTTATTGGCAATTTATTAAATGTATATCATCACGCATTTTCTAAAAAACACGTGGAACAAAACAAACAACAAGAAACAGACGAAAATGTCGATATGATAGAGGAATCGATTTCACTTAAAGAGCGAAGGAAATTGGCAGAAATTTGATATGCAGCGTTGATCGCAGATAGAAATATTCCTTTCCAAACTGCGAAAGATATTCTCAATTTTTTCCAAGAAATAGGAAAGGATTCGGACGTATTACAAAAAATGAGTATGAGCCGAAAGAAATGTACAAACATTATTTCATATGTACTATGCCCAATAGAAACAGATCGTGTGGTTGAAAGCATTCGAAATACCAAATTTTCAATTTTTATAGACGAAACGTCTGATATTTTTAATGAAAAGTGGATGACGTTTCTTGTTCGATTTGTTGATTCAGAAACATTAGATATTCGCACGCAAGTAGTAAAATTAATTAATATTGACGCGAAAAGTAGCAATGCGGACAAAATATTTCATGCATTTCAAAATGAGATGTGGAGATTACAGATTCCATTCACAAATATTATTGCTTTGTCATATGACAATGCGCCTGTTATGATAGGAAAATATACATCATTTAAAAGAAAATTAGATGACTTTTGTCTGGACTTCAAAGCGTTCTACCTGCCACCAGGATACCCGCGACAACTCAGACGAGAGGTATAAGGCCAGCAGCAGCAACCAAGCGAGCCATTCAAAGCTTTTGCCATAGCATTACAGACGCTGATGCGACGGGCCGGAGGGTACTCAGAGCAAGGGCAATTAGAGCAGGTCTGCAAAAATATGAACCCAGATTTCCAGCTGTATATTCCGCTTGAAAACGTTCATACACTGAGTGAACTATTCGCAAAAGTCGCTAATCTAGAAAAAATTCAACAACGCCGGAGAGAGCGACGGCCAAAGTTCTCAGAAAAGAACAACCGAAACCAGGTCGCCACCACTACATATAACAAAGACGAATGTTGCTGGCGGTATAAGCAGCGAGGGCACACCCGCTGGAGCTGCAGACTCACGCCTAAGAAATTTTGCTCCCAATGCGAGAAAGATGGAGTCCTGACTAAAAATTGTCACCCTCCAAAGAGAAACGAAACACGGGTCAGGGGAAAAGCGGCGTACGCCCGGCCCGAATCAAAATAAAGTATACTCCGAGACCGCACGTCCTTCTGAAAATCGAAGGAAAATCCGTTTAGGCTCTGCTTGACTCTGGATCCGAAGCCTCACTGCTCAATACCGAGACCGCTTAACTAATAAAAAGAAAGCCGACCACGACAAGCAAAACAATACACTTAGCGGATGGTTCAGAAGTAACCATTAACTAGACTGTCCATTTATCATTGGCAATACCAGGAAAGACAGTCCGACATGAATTTGTGATATTACCGTCGTTAAGTACGCCTATTCTCATTGGAACGGATCTTTGGGCTGAATTGCAAATTAATCTACCGCCCCCTCCGGCTCAACAGCAATATAAGCATTCGGCTATCGACTTTGTTACCACCGCTCCGGCTCTTGACAAGGCAAAAGAATCAAACCGGCTAAAAGAATTTCTAGATAAAAAGCTACCAAAATTCGAAAAAATTAAAGGCCCCACAGACCTAATCGAACATAATATTCGATTAAAATCAGGGCCTCCAATAAAGCAGAGATATCGGCCACGAAATCCGGCCATGCAGAAAATTATTGACGACAAAGTCCAAAAAATGGAAAGCGAAGGCGTAATTAAAGCATCAACCAGTGCCTGAAGTTCTCCGGTAGTCATAGTCAGAAAAAAAGACGGAACACACCGATTCTGTATAGACTACAGAAAATTAAATGATGCTTCAGAGAAAAACGCCTATCCATTGCCACACATCACCGCTACTCTCGAAAAATTAAGAGGAGCTCGCTATCTCTCAACTCTAAAAAATGGATATTGGCAGGTGCTCCTGTCTGAAGAGAGCCGACCAGTTACCGCATTCACCATACCTGGCCGAGGACTCAAGCAATTTCGAGTAATACCTTTCGGGCTACATTCAGCGCCCGCAACTTTCCAGAGGCTACTCGACACCGTTATAGGACCAGACCTTGAATCGCACATGCTAGTCTACTTGGACGACATAGTCGTCGCTAGCCAAACTTTTGATGAGCATCTAGATCACTTGGCCGAAGTATTCCGCTGATTGCGAAAGGCTAAACTATGGCTCAATCCAGAGAAATGCCATTTCTGCCGTGAAAGCCTAAAATACCTCGGACATATAATTGATAAGGAAGGCATCCGAACCGATCCGAAAAAAATAAGCGCAATTACAAATTGGCCAGCTCCAACGACCGTAAGAAAAATACGGCAATTTATTGGAATAGCCTCCTGGTACCGACGCTTTATCGCAGACTTTTCAACTGTCGCTGCGCCCCTTACGCAATTAACCCGAAAAAATGCACGATGGAGGTGGACAGAAAAAGAAGAAGCCAATTTTCAACACCTTAAGCAAGCTTTAACGACAGCACCAGTACTAGCCTGTCCAGACTTTACACGTCCTTTTGCAAACCGACGCCAGCACTCAAGGCTTAGGAGCAGTACTTACTCAGAACCATGAGAATGGCGAGCGAGTAATAGCGTATGCAAGCTGAACACTTAATCCGGCAGAGAAAAATTACAGCGCTACGGAGCTGGAATGCCTTGCTGTCGTATGGGGAATTCGCAAAATATGTGACTATCTCGAAGGATATCACTTCACTGTATTGACCGACCATCAATCTTTACGATGGTTACAGCGATTTGAATCGCTACCGGACGACTTGGCAGATGGACTTTCGAACTACAGCAATACGATTACGATGTTCAATATCATAAGGGCGCACTAAATCGCGTTGTCGATGCTCTTTCCAGGGAACCGGAGATAAATGCCGTCAGACTAACCACCGCCTGCCGATGGTATGATAGAATCAAGGCAGAAAATAAGCCGGAAGAGCTACCAGACTACAAATTCATAAACGGGCAATTATTTTGGCACATAATATACAATCTAAACTTCCATGAAACACCAAGTACCGAGCAATGGAAACAGTGTGTACCGAAGAATCAGCGCCTGTCCGTTCTAACACGTCTTCATGGCGATCCTACGGCAGGACACATTGGCATCGCCAAAACTGTAGCCCGAATTGCGCAAATGTATTATTGGCCGGGTATGTTCCGGGAGATCGCGAAATATGTACGCTGCTGCGAGAATTGTTTGGCGTTTAAAACACCACAAGAAAAACCAGCCGGAAATCTACACACCGCTCCAGTAATCGCACCCTGGCAACAAGCTTCCGTAGATTTGATAGGCCCTTTACCGCGTTCTAAGCAAGGTCACACATGGCTATTAACCATGATAGATAGGTTTAGCAAATGGATCGAGATGGTCCCACTACGCCGAGCTACCGCGACGAATCTCGCCCGTGAGATCACAAACAGTTTAATCTACCGACATGGCTGTCCTGAGCAAATTGTCTCCGATAATGGAACTCAGTTTGCGTCCCGTCAATTCCAGAATCTTTTGAAAGATTTCGGCATCGAGCACCGTACGACTTCAGTCTACGCACCGCATTGTAATCCCGTTGAACGAGCAAACCGAACCGTAAAGACTGATCGCTCAATACGTTGGGCGCGATCACCGAAATTGAGATGAGCAAATACCAGCATTGCAATTTGCAATGAATATCGCGAAACACAAAGCTACCAGCTTCACACCGGCTTATCTCAATTACGGCTAAGAATTATCTCGACCGCATCCAGAAGACCGGAGTAATAGATACGAAATAAAAGATCCTGAGAATAATCGTAGACAACTTGAAGACGCTTTTGAACTAGTAAGAATACAACTAGCACGCTCCTTTCAAAGACAAGAACGTCATTATAATTTAAGACGACAAAATTGGCGGCCAAAAATAGGGGAACACGTATGAAAGCGTGAACGACCACTATCCGACAAAGCCGAGGCATTCAATGCTAAATTAGCCCCTAAATACATTGGGCCGCTTGAGATCCGAAAGATCATATCACCAGTAATTGTCGACCTGCGAGACTTTGAAGGCAAATGATACCGACAAGTACATGTCCAGGACCTAAAACGAGCACCGAGAGAAACAGAAACAGGCAAAGAATAAACCGAGAAAAATTTAAAAGCCGACGCCACTGTACCGCGGCCCCCCAGAGCCTACACCACTGTATTTAAAATAATAAATATTAAAGATAAAATTTCACCCTCTAATGAAGGGTCCCCCTAAAGCAACACCCGTGGATTTTGGGTCCCTGAGATCCTATGCCATTGTAAACAAACCCGTTGCTACGCGGCGTACTTAGCACTGCAACCACCCCACGAATGCGCCACCTCTCGGTACCCGGGAATTTTAGTATAAATAGCGCGACGGAACATAATATTTTTGACTCATATCTTCACATTCCAGCTCAGATATACGCGCTAATATATACGCACCTAGGAAGTGACGGATTATAAAAATAAAGTATCTAAGTTATTCGGCACCGTGATGTCAAATTATAAAGAAAAGATAACCAAACTCTTTGGAGACGTCTCCAAGAGCTCCGAAGAAGAAAAAGAAAAAGAAGTAACGTGGAAACGGCTTCTGAAACCAGGCACTTCAATCCAGCGGTCAGACGCTGAAAAGCGGTCTGGTTGACATCGTCACCGCCGATACAGCCTAAACGGCGAGTAGATGCCATTACGTCCTCTCGACACCACCGGACGACGTCAAAAAACGCGCCAGCCACCGCGGTTCTAGCGGCGCCTCCATCCCTACACCGGAAAATACTCCAGCGGCGATGGAGACGAAGGTCGTCGTCTCCAGACCGCCCGAGGCCCTAACCACCACTGCGAGAAAAACGCACGTAGTAGCAGAGGCCGCCGACGGAAACCGCTACCCGGGCGGAGGCCGCCGACAGACACCAACCGGGCGGAAGCAAAGAAAAAATGGTTGTCCAAACCCACCACTATCCGAACGGAGGCAGCAACAAGGAGGCCGTTCGAGGAGACGATGACAACCACAACCACCGCCGACGCCAGTTCGAGTGCGCCTGGACGACGGGACCATGGTGAGCGTTTCGCACCACGCCGCCCATCAAGCCCGTAAATACCGGGCATCTACGCCGACGGGCTGGTGGCTGATCCGCTTCGATCACGCCGGTCAGCCCCGGTCTACACGCCGTCTTTCGAAGACCTCGAAATCAGTCGAGGAATAAATTTCTTGGATTATTGCGTTTTTTATATAAAGTTTATTGAATTATGTAGGATTCAGAAATAATTAAGATTGTTAGATTTCAATTTGATAGTTGGATCAGCTTGTTTCGGGCTTGTTTTGTTTATTGACTAGATACATGAAGAGAAACAGAGAGAGGGCAGTCAGGACGCTGAGCGAGGCAGTCTTAAAAGAAGCGCCGAGTGAGAACGACGAAACATTCCGTGACTAATTGTACCTTTTTATTTTACATTTTAATATACTAAACTTATCAAAATCAAAAGACGTGAGCTTATCCTTTATAAACCCACAAATTTTGGGGGCTCGGTCCGGGATATGCCAAAACGAGTTAAACGTTGTTGAAAAGTACTTGAGAAGAAGGTATTAAAAAGTGCCTGAACGAGACCCTCATTAAGTTGGACCCCCCACCATCGCCAAATCAAGTTGCACCTATCAATTAATTTAGTGCTAATTATGTGCTAATTAGTTGCCGCAATCCAGATTTTGTTGCTCTTACCGTTTAGCAGGAATTCACGTTTAAAGTGGGGGGGGGGGCCAGCTTGACATTAAGCTGGCTCCCCCCATAACAAAAAAAATGTATAGAGTGCTTAAATCAAAAAATCATTTATACCAGAATTTGTTGCTATTTTGTTGCTCCAAGATAGCGTAAAAACATTTTGAAAAAATTATATTATTTACGGTAAATGCGTAGTGTCGTATAGTGGTGTGTACTGGTATATCTTAAATAATGCAATTTTTCAAAATGTTTTCACGCTATCTTAGAGCAACAAAATGGCAACAAATTCTAGCATAAATAATTTCTTGATTCGAGCACTCTATATAATTTTTTTCGCTATGGGGGAGGGCTAACTTAATATCAAGATAGCTCACTTAATACAAACATCAATTCTTGCTAAACGGTAAAAGCAACAAAATCCGGACTACAGCAACAAATTAGCACATAATTAGCACTAAATTAATAATAATAAATTAATTAAAAGATGCGACTTCACTTGAGAATGATTACGTTGCACCATGTCATGTACATGATCTAACAAGGGAACGCTCACAAGTGTCTCCTCCCGATTTGATTCTCCTCGAAATATGTTGTAAAACATACAATTTGAGGAGACACGTATTTTTTTATAGCGGCCCTATCTCAAATTTAAGGGGTGAAACACCCCTTTGAAAAAAAACGGTTTTTTCTTTGTGTGTAACTATCGCCAAAACCGTAGGAGATATAAAAAAATGTTTCAAATAGAAGTTGTAGGGCTTGTAATGGGCTATATAACTGTGTACCCAATAAACATTAGGACATTCTATGTACGTCCTATGTATATACATATATGTATATTGTATATTCTATGTATATACAGAAAATGTGAAAAGTATATAAAGCGCATATCCTATGTATGTGAAATAATTACCACATGTATGTACATAGGATGTCCATAGTACATACATAGGTATATTCCAAAAATATGCAGTGTACATTTGTGGTATATACATGGGGTATATTCCGAGGATGTGCAGTGCACGTTCGCAGTATGTACATAGGATATATTCCGAGGATGTGCAATACAAATTCGTGGCATGTACATGAGGTACATTCTATGTATGTACATATTATATACAGTACGTTTTTTAATAATAAACAATTTTCATTTATTCGGATATTTATCTACCCAATTTTTGAACAATCAGTTTATCTAAATTCCCTGTGTTAGGATTCAGATATTAAACTGATAGAAAAAGTTATTACATCTTCAAATTGAAGACTTCAATATTATTACCCGCCTTTTGCAAGTTTTATATAGTTTTCATGATTAAAACTTAAATACGAGATAGATAGCGCATAATGCGTCACATAGCGGAAAGCGAACGAACTAATAACTGATTCTATGTATATCCATAAATGTACCTACATCAGCGTATATCGTATGTATGTACGTTACATGTATTATATACACATGGAATGTACACGAGGTATATTCTATGTATGTACAGGCAGCGATCTCGTTCAAATATACATGCTATGTATATTCATAAATGTACCTACATCAGCGTATATCGTATATATGTATGTTACATGCAGGGTTAGGAAGTAACGCGTTATTTGTAACGCTGTTACCGTTACAATTACTTTTTTTTGGTAACTGTAACGGTAATGGCGTTACAAATTTTTTTTGTAAGAAAAAAAGTAACTTTGTTACATTTTTCGGTAACAAGTAACGAACTTAACAGTTATTTTTATCGTTACATTTTTCAAATTTACTCTATATATCTACGAATTTATAAAAAAACTAACAATAAGAAAACTTTTTAATTTATATTTACAGCATCTAAAAATTTTTAAGAAAGCTGGTTTACAACTTATTAAAAATTTTTCTTATTTAAAATATCTTATTATCAAAATTATTACTTTTATTATATATTATTAAAATTATTACACTTTATATTAATAGCGATATCATTATTAAAATTATATCATTTTTTTTACTTTAATGAAAAATAATATTCAAAAATTTTTAATGTTTACTGTAAATTTGTAGTGTTTAATTTAATCTTGTATTAGAAAAATTGTGCATAAAAAAAGTAACGGAAATTGTAACAATTCGTTATTTTTTGAGTAACGGCAACGGTAACAAGTTTCTTTTTAAAATTGGTAACGAGTAACGATAACGAGTTACTTTTTAGAAAAAAGAACGGTAACGGTAACGAGTTACTTGTATAAAGTAACTTTCTCAATCTTGGTTACATGTATATACATGGAATGTACACGAGGTATATTCTATGTATATACAGGCAGCGATCTCGTTCGAATATACATTGTATGTATATCCATACGATATCCTATGTATATCCATAAATGTATCTACCTCAGCGTATATCATATGTATATACGTTTGATATATATACATGAAATGTACACGAGGTATATTCTATGTATATACAAGCAGCGATCTCGTTCAAATATACATTCTATGTATATCTATAAGATATCTTATGTATATCCACAAATGTATCTACATCAGCGTATATCATATGTATGTACATAGTATATACAGTACATTTTTTTCACATTATGGATATTTCATGTATATACATAAGATATCGAATGTTTACTGGGTAGTTGGATTTTCAAAAAATTATATATATTTTTTAATTTACCCCCATTCTTTGTTATTTTTTCGAATTTCAAAATTTTTGTAACACAAAAGTTATAGCATTTTTTACGCTGAATTCAACCATATATGATTTTATTATGTTCCGAAAATCGCATCTTTCAAAAATGAGTCATCAAGTATCACATTATATGTGTCGCGCTGCATAACGCATCGTTTATACCGCACTTGTGTTGTGCAATAGTTGCAAAATAAATATATAAATGACATACAATTTGTTATCACATATTTGAGGAAGAAAAGTTTACTAAAATTGTTATTATAGCTATATATATTAAATTTAGTCACACCCGTTATAGATGTTACAATAATGATACTCTATAAAAAAATGTTTTAAACATAATGATTTTCCGCACCAAGAACATTGTATTACAGCTATATCATTGCAATCTTCAATGTCACATGTGCTTGATGTTTGTTCAAAACTAAATTCTACTGGATTTTTAAATGTTTCTGGTCTTTCATTCGTATATCCACTTTTAAACCATAAATATGTAAATAAATTTTGATATCGAGGAGATGATAACTGATTGTGTATTAAAGATTGCAATTTTATAATATTATTTCGCTGATGTATATTTATATCATAATTCAATATGTGACGTGACGCTTTTCGAGCGCCGTCACAAGGGCCCGGCCGAGGGAGCAAAGAGTCCTGGTGTTGCTCCTCGCGTGGAGAGAGCAACCCGCGAGACTCCACAATCGATACGCGTTGTTTTTTTATGTCATTCCCTTTGTACCGTTAATATCGTTTTTAAGTTGTAAGGCGAGACCCCGTGCGGGCGGCGTTGCGTGTTTTGTGCCTCAGGGCGAAGATACAACATCGCCATGGAGACCGGACGCCGGGGGATCATCGACGGGTATCACGCGATAGTGACCCCACAGCAAAAGGTCAGGTACCGCGATTCCGTCGCCTCCGCCATCCAAGCCCTATCTAACCCCGCTTTGGTTTTAACCACAAAATCAAAGAAGCGCAGAGACACGCAACAGCGGACCTCGCCCGGCTGTAGACGGCTTCGAGGACTCCCAAGATGCTGCACCCGGAAGGACCGGAGTATGGCCCGGCCAGCCTGACCAGTCTCTTCCGGGAACATCGACTCATCAACACATTATCGGCCGAAGGATTTGAGGAAACCACAGAAAGCGGGGGGGGGGCGCCCTGGATAAACTGTGGGCGGTTCTCAGGGGCTCCCCTTTTTGGAAAATCGGCAGGATGCGCAGGAAGGCGACGCGGATTTGGAAGGACCTACGTGCAGAGCCGAGAAGAGCCACTGTTCGGTGTGCCGCAAGTGCGCGAGGACGATCACGAGGACTCAGCCCAACGACGCCGAAGACGCCGAAGACGTCCACTCGATGTAAGCCGCCTCTCGGGTAGCCGTAGAGTTTCGTCCGGTTATGGCTGGTAGCGTGAGTCTGTTCTGTATTTAATGTCTCTCACAACTAACCGAGGTTTTTGATACCGTGAGCGCGTATTGACGCTCAATTACCGCATGTCCAGCCGGCTCCGGATATCGCGTGAGAGTCTCTCCGTCTTGCGAGAATTAAGCGCCGACAGTCTCTTCTCGTTACCGTTTTGTTTGCCGTCCGTTTTGTTACCGTACCGTCCTACCGTTATCGTTTCTTTTTGAAGATACCGATTGCTACCGTCTTTCCGTTACCGTTTCTTTTTGGAAATACCGATTGTTACCGTCTTTCTTGCGATACCGTTTTATACTACCGTTTTTTTGTCGCGTTATCACCGTACCGGAAGTACCGTGGGTGAATGTCCGCGGGCGGATTTTGATTTGGGAACGTTCTCCGCGAGATTGCTGTTACCGCAAAGTTAGCGTCTCGGCGAGAAACGTGAAAGCCCGCGAAAAATAGCCATTCCGCGACATCTCACTTCTGGCCGTTAGGCTACCGTCGTTTAAAGTATATTTATTTGGCCTTCACCGGCCGTGTCGGATGATCATAATATAAGTCATTTGTTTGCTGGATATAGTCGGATCAGCGGCGAATTATCGTGATCGCGTTCCCGAGATTTTATGTAGTTATCGAACTCTATTCTTGCTACCGAATTTATAGGGCGAATGGCTTATTACCGTATCAAACTATTTCCGCCGCATCGGCTCCGGCCGAATAATATAAGCATCTTTACCCTTGTAACCAAATCACTGAAATACATCATTGTTAAATTTTAATTATTGAGTTGTCCTTGCGTTTGCCTCTCACTCCAGATATCTAACGTTAAATAAAAGAACTGCGCCCCTCTGCCATATACTGAGCGGGGAGCAGCCGAGCATTTTAGAGAACTGTTGAAGTTATCGATATCGCGGTGCGATTACTCGCACCTGGCGCCCATTTCCGGTTACCAATATCGCGTGAGTTACCTTGCTCCCAAATTTTGTGAAGTACCGCGAGTTACCGAATCGTGCAGTTATTGCCGATTTCGCGAGTTACCTTGCTCCCGACGAGCATGGAGTACCGCGAGTTACCGAATCGAGCATCTATTTCCGATACCGTGAGTTACCGAATCGAGCATTTATTGCCGATACCGCGAGTTACCAAGTCGTGCATTTACTGCCGACGCCGCGTAAGTTACCTAGCTCCCGAAGATCGTGGAGTACCGCGGTTACCGATTTCCATTGGGTGTGCTCTCTCGGATCTGGCGTGATTCCGAGGCTAGTTCACGTCGCAAATAATAGAACAGTATTCGAAAATCTTCTTGCAAAGTTTTTCCAGATTTTAAATCCGTAAACATCCAACGGCTGTATTTTTCCTGTAGTTTCTTTCGGTATTACCATAGTAGTAACTTGTTTTTCCATTGGTGTTAAATCAGTAACAATTGCTGGACATTGCCCGCTCCATGAATCCATAAGAAGAACACTATCGCGGCCTACATTTGGAAAATAAGCTTCTTCCAACCATTTTTTAAAATGATCTATAAAATAGAAAGAAAAATGTGAATAATAATTATAATTATAATAATATTTTTATATAAGATTAAAATATATTATAAGATATAAAAAGCTAAAATTTATCTCATATCTGATGTCATTTTACCGGATTTCGAAGCAGTTACAATAACATTTGATGCTCTGAATAGATTTTCTTGTACTCTAGGCCCAAAAGCACCACTATGTTCTTGTAATACGATAAACAAAGGTGACAGTAATTTTCCATCACAAGAAATTGTTGGTTGAATAGTGTACGAATGTGTAGTTGATGATACTGACTGCACCACACGGTCTATTGTCTTCATTCCTTGGTCAGATAGTGATCTTCTAGAGTGGATTTCTAATTGAAATCCACTTTGATCTGTATTATATACATTTTCCGATCCAAATCGTTCAATGAGAGGTTTTACTACGGTTACAAAATTTTCGGCTTCTCTTTGTATATTATGAGAATCTTCTAACGTTTTTCTTGTAATAAATTTTGCAATGATATAATAATAATAATAATATAACGTAACGGGGGGGCGTTCCTCTTTTGAAGCGCCGCCCGCGGCACCCAGACATTGTCCATTGTGCCTCCCCTCATAAACTTACTCATGAGAGACCTGTTTTTCTCCAAACGAGAATCAGATCTCTCATCGGCAGCTCCCTGATCTGCTCGGGCCCAAGTAGTGCTGAGCCCAGCATCTTGTGTCTCAATCCTGCATGTGCAGGACAGTCGCTGAGTACATGAAGGCTTGTTTCCTCGTCGTCTCCACATGCCCTGCACCTGGATGTATCGCCACGCCCAAACTTGTACATGTGGTAGTTTAAGGTGGCATAAGGTGGCACCTGTCAGTATGTGTACCGCTGTCCTGGCATCTCTCCTACTCAGAGCCCTTATGCTCCAAGCCAGTTTCCTATTAGGAGTATCTCCCATCAGAGCTCTAGCCTGTCTGCATTTGGACTCAGATTCCACTCTCCAGTGTCTTACAAAGGGAGACTACGACGTGATACCAATCGATTTTGTCGAAACTCCGTATATCGATAGAGTATTATGTCAAGTGTTTCAGGGTAAACGGATAAGATGCACTTCTCAAGCGTTCGCGAGAAAATCGAGATTAAAGAATCCCAAGCGCTATATTAACACATGGCGTAGAGCATAAAATTGAAGAGTGCGTAGCTCAGCGATTAAGTACTAGACTCGTAACGGCAACGTTGCTGGTTCGAGTCTCAATAATTTTTTTTTTTTTTTTTTTTCAATTTTTTCTACAAGGGAATGTAATTATTAATATATTATTAATATATTATTATTAATACATACACAGAAAATAAATGTAAATACATTTTATTCATTCATTGCATATTAAAAAAGCACATTTTTCTACATATTACAAAGGAAAAAATTAAATAAATGTAATTATTGATTGTTTTTAAACAACGGATAAATCAGTGCTATATACAAGTAAATGTGAAACGTGTTTTGTGAAGCAGTTGAAAGCCGTTACACAGAAAGAAGGAGAAGGCAGAACGTTATGTTACCAAGGGCCCTTTGCAAGGGCCCTTTGCAAGGGCCCTTTGCAAAGGGCCACGTAGTCTACTCCGATTGGCCCATTTTAAAAAAGTCATGCGATTGTAAAAATGTAGCTTTCATACGATGCGCACATTGTTGTGCGAATTATTGTTTCGCTTGTTTTTATGATCAATATCATCCTTCAACATGTACTGTTCCATCTACTTCCACCGATGAATAAAATATGTTTCACATTAATTTTTTATGTTTATTTATTTGTATAGCACTGATCATTTACCATTATTTTACATTTACATTTATTTAATTTTTTCCTTCGTAATATGTAGAAAAATGTGCTTTTTTAAATTGCAATGAATGAATAAAATGTATTTACATTTATTTTCTCTGTATGTATTAATAATAATATATTAATAATATATTAATAATTACATTTTCTTGTAAAAAAAAATTAAAAAAAAAAAAAAATTATTGAGACTCGAACCAGCAACGTTGCCGTTACGAGTCTAGTACTTAACCGCTGAGCTACGCGCTCTTTGATTTTATGCTCTACGCCATGTGTTAATATAGCGCTTGGGATTCTTTAATCTCGATTTTCTCGCGAACGTTTGAGAAGTGCGTCTTATCCGTTTACCCTGAAACACTTGACATGATACTCTATCGATACACGGAGTTTCGACAAAATCGATTCATATCATGTCGTAGTCTCCCCTTGTTAGATGTTCTCTGCGGAGCCATTCTTTGATCCTCCCTCTTCCTAGACAAAAGGAGATTCCCAGAACCGGCCCCGGTCCTACCATCGTTATCTCTGAACCCGCTTTTGCCAGCTGGTCCGCACATTCATTACCCTAGATACCTGAGTGACCAGGCACCCATGTAATGGTGACTTCTCTCTCTCTCGCCAATTCGTTCAGAACGCCTCTGCACTCTTGAACCAACCGCGACGTTATTGTCGGAGCCCCCAGCGCCTTGATGGCTGCCTAGCTGTCCGTACAAATTCTGATGTGCTCTCCCGCTTCTACCCTACTCCGCACGGTCTGAGCACAGCTTAGGATAGCCACAATCTCCGCTTGAAATACCGTGGTATAACTGTCGAGAGAAATGCTCTCCTTCCATCCCTCTCGACTGCCAAAGAAGCCGGCCCCGGAGCCCGTGTCCGTCTTGGAGCCGTCCGTATACCAGACATCTCCTCCGCGCACTTGAGCTCCTAAGTTTCCACCTTCCATTTCCCACTCCTCCGGCCTCGGTATATGCACTTTGAAGAGCCTATCAGAAGCCCGAATAATAGGTATTCTGTCGCATCTCGAATATCGGATCCAGCAGAACGTCTTCCGGCAGCCTCGTATACTGGGCTCCCTTTTTCCATTTTAGTTCGCATCTCAGACGGTATGCCGCCATTGCTGCAGCAGCCACCACCACCTGATGAAATGGTTCGATGCCGAACATTACGCCTATCGCCGCCACTGGTGTTGTAACCATAGCACCCAGGACCCCTCTCAAAATCAGAGCCCTGACATGCTCCAGCGCAATTTTGGCTGTTTTCTTTCGCACCCTAGTCCACCATACTACGGCTGCGTATGTAAGTCTGAGGCGAAGTATGGCTGTGTAAATCCAGTGTATCATACTCGGTTTCAAACCCCAAGTCTGGCCAAAGGTCCTTCTGCACATCCAAAAATACTGGCACAAGCTTTTGCACCGGTTACGAAGGTGCTCCTCCCAAAGCAGTTTCCTATCCAGGATAACTCCCAAATATTTCACTGATTCGGTCGGAACTAACCTTACTCCTCCAAGAGTGGGTCCCACAATGGTGCCCACCTTGTATTTGCGAGTGAAGACAGTAAGACCGGTTTTCAGTGGATTCACCGCTAAACCTGTCCTCTGACACCACTCTTCTACAACTTCCAGTGCCCCGTGCATGAGCTCTAGAAGCGTCTCTAGGAACGGGCCTCGCACAAGTATTGCCATGTCATCCGCGTAGTCTTGTGCAGTGAAGCCTCTATCGTAGAGTGCCTTTAATAATCCGTCTGCTACCAGGCACCATAAAAGTGGGGAAAGTACTCCACCCTGCGGGCAGCCTTTTCCCACCCACCCACAGACTTTCGCAGTTTCCAGCGGAGTCATCACACGCCTTCCTAGCATGCTCCAGATCCACTCGACAAGCTTTATCGGGACACCTCTTCTGGCGGCTTCCTCACATACTACCTCGTGTGGTGTGTTGTTAAAGGCGCCCTCTATGTCCAAGAAAGCACCTACTGCGTAGCCCTTTCTTTCCAGCTGCTCAATAAACGCTACCGTCTGATGTAGAGCAGTCTCGGTGGAATAGCCCGAACGATACGCGTGCTGATATTTGTGGAGAGGGTGCCTCCACAGAGTTGTCTCCCTCAGATACGCGTCCACCAGCTTCTCCAATGTCTTAAGGAGAAACGATGTTAGGCTAATTGGCCTGAAATCCTTTGCCTTGGCGTAGCTCGTTCTTCCCGCCTTTGGGATGAAAACTACCCTGGCCAGTTTCCATGCGCTGGGTGTGTAGCCCATCGCGATACAAGCCCTTAAGGTTTGAGTCAGTGGGCCCACGATCTGTTCCAGTCCCTCTTGTAGAAGAGCCGGAAAGACGCCATCCGGTCCCGCTGACTTGTAAGGCTTAAAGGTGTTAATTGCCCATTTGACCTTCTCGGGCATGACAATCTTGGCCGCCATTCGCCAGTCCACTTGTCGGGCTCTTCTGAGTGAGCCCGGCTCCTTATATGCAAATAGCTCTCCCGGCTCCCTATGGAAGCCCGGAAAGCTCACTTCCAGTAGATGCTCCAGACATTGCTCTCCAGTCACCACCGTCCCATCAGGGAGTGCGATGGCTTCCAGAGTCGTATCCGGGTTCCTAGCAAGGATCCTGCAGATTCTTGCCGTTTCGGGCATTCCCTCTACTTTCTCGCAAAATTTCCTCCAGCTTTCTAGTTTCGCCTTAACCACAGAGTCTCTATATTTCTTCTGTGCCCTCCTAGAGTGCTCCCAGTCGGATTGGCGGCCCGTGTTCCTAGCTCTATTTTAGACCCTGCGTGCCGCCACTCTGAGACCCTGCAGTCCAAGGGTCCACCAGGAAGTTCCTCTACTATTTGTAACCGCCCTTTCGGGACAATTATTTTCGTAGCAGAGACTTTTACCAGAGACCTCTGCAAGTAGTCCACACAGGTCTCCAGTTTGTCCTCTGTCCCGTGCCTCTTAGGGAAGCCTCTGAGACTGCTGGCCAGGTCTTTCCTATAGGAGTCCCACTTGGTTCTCCTCGGGTTCCTGAATTTGACCTCCTTCCCCCTAGCCTTAGTTATCCTGAAGGTGATCTGCCTATGGTCTGAAAGCGAGGGCTCCGTCGAGACTCTCCACTCTACTACCTCCTGTATCAACTGCCTGGAACAGACAGTGATGTCGAGCACTTCTCTTCTCGCTATAGTGCAGAAGGTGAGCTCGTCTCCTATGTTGAGAATCTCCAAATCCGTAGATGCTAGGAACTCCAACACTTTTCTTCCTCTTTCGTTGGTGTCCGAGCTTCCCCACACAGTGTGATGCGCGTTAGCGTCACATTCCATGATCAGGGGAAGCCGTTTCTCTTGACAGTATTCTGCCAGTTTTATCACCGATGCAGGCGGCACCGCCTCCCCCTCGTCATGAGAGAAGTAGGCCAAGCAAATAACCATTTTCTTCCTGTCACCGGAGTCATCAGTGAAATCCACTTCTACAGCCGCAACGTCCCTGGAACACAGATGAGATATTAGCTGGGCTTCCATACCTTTGACGGCCACGCAGGCCCTGGGCCGATCCACTGATGGGGCCCTAAAGAACCTACCGCAGGCCGCCAAGCCCCTGATGCAACCCCGGATTACCCAGGGTTCTTGCATCAGTGATATGCATGTTTGCCTCCCAGCTTGTTGCCTGGCCAAAACAGCCGAAGCCCCTTTGCTGTGATGCAGATTAATCTGAGTGAAGGCCACCCCTCTCGATCCCGCCATTTAACTACGAGACCGTTTTAGGGGGCTCCTCCTTATCCCTCCTTACCACTCCCCCCCCCCTGGGCCCCATTTACCCGAAAAACAATCCTGTCGAGCCCAAAGAATGGTTTGAAGTCCTCAATTTGAGGACACTGGACTCCGGGACACCGAGGACCAGGTTCCTACCTTCCCTGGTGGCCCCTACCCCCTCCGCGAACACTTTCCACCTCCCGGTGACAAGACCTGGGTTCTGCTTCTCCAGCCGCTTCAGGACCGTGGCCGCGCCCTCGGGAGGTCCCGGGACCCAAACCACTGCCCTGTGCTGCTTTTGAAGCGCGTCCATGCCCATCACCCTGAGCTTGGCGTCCTCCCACGGAATAATGCCGCCGATCCGCCCCACGAGCCAACCCAGCGACGCCTCATCCGCGCATCTAACCACCGCCGCACCACTCCTTAGAAAGGTGCTGTGGAATCTGGGCACCGGACCCTCTTGGATCCCGTCGATCTCCTTCGAGACCGCACTCCTCAACAGAGTCAACTGCTCTGCAGTAATTTCTGCTTCGGGGTAGCCCTCCGCCACAATCACTCTCGCCAGAGGGTCAGCAGCGTCCGAGTAGGTATGGTGCCCATCGTGAGCCCTTTGCCTCTTCAGCGGACGGCCGCCCGATGGAGGAGTTTCATTGGAGCCCTTCCGACGTTTACCATCGGTGTGCCCCTTCACCACCTCCACCGGCGTACAAGGAGGAGCCACGGGAAGAGAACGAGCCCTTTCCAGAGCCCCTGCTCTCATCCGCTTCGCCTTCCTTCTTTCGGCTCCGCACCGATTTTTTTTTACTGGAGGTGAAGCCTCCTGCCGCGCAGCCGGGTCGGCTTCACTTCCGGAGCCCTTAAGGGTCCCGTCCGTCACCACCGTCCCAGTTTCTTCCCTCGGAGACCCGTCACGCAAGCCCTCCCGATTTCCCACTTCGTTCTCTAAGTTTATGTTATCATTAGTCAAATCCATAGTGGTCCCACGAGTAGCTAGGGAATTACACGGACCGCCCACGCAGAGCCCACGCATGCGTGGGTAAGGCTGAATACTCTGGGGTTTTTTCTCGGTTCCCCAGAGGAATCGTTCGCGACACTGCTCCCCCAGTGACATGCAGCCATCGCCACGATGGCTTACAACTTGGCTTGGGGAGCTGGTCCGCGGCAACGGTCTTCCCTTACCCTCCACAGAGTTTTATTTCCGTGGGGCCAGGCAGAGCTGCCAGTTTTCCCCGGAGAGCTCCACACGCACACAACCGAGACCCGCTGACGTCACGTGTCCGTGTGCGCTCGGCTGTCGACTGGTAGAAGTGAGCGGACCTATGTCTTGTATCTCCTTCCCACCAAGCCTAGCATCAAACCGGTTTTGACGCTCGCACCATTTCTTCTGCCAAGCGTTGGCAGCAAAAATGCTTTCCCGAATTTCGCTCCACGCGACTAAGTCGACTAGCGGCGTGTTGCTTTCGCTCGACGCGATATTTTTTCTAAAATTTACAGTCTTTTATGAAATATATATCATATTCATATTAATAAAATATTTTAACATTATGTATTTGCAGAATAATATTTTTCACGTTAATGTATAAAATAAGAATAAAGTAATAAAAATTATATATCGCAATATATAAACAAAACAAGTAACATTTCTACAATTTTAGTAGAAAAACATTTTTCCTATTAAAACATATTAACATGAGTTAATTGCGATAAAAATAAGCTTTAAACATATTTAATATATTATTTATTTATTTATATGTTCCAATTTTACACATTAACGTGAAAAATCACATTATAAATGCATAATATTTTTTGTAAATAGCAAAATACATTGAGAAGGGAAAAAATTGATTGAAAATAAAAGAAACATGTTTTTACTTAAAAAATATTTATGACTATCTTATTTAACACAAAAGTAATCTGGACAAAGCATACCAATGTGATTATACATCGGATAGTTTAGTATTTTAATTTTATTTTAACCATTTTAATATAGTGGTCTTCCGCACCACCCAAGAGGTGGATCTTCGCCAGGAACCCTATTGTATCACTTTTCATTTTTCTTTATACATTACCTTTATATAGATATGGTGTCGTTTGCAGACAAGATACTTATCATACACTTGTCGGTCATAAATGTGGTGTCATTTGCAGACAAAATACTTGTTACATGCCTGTCGTTTATAAGTGTGGTGTTCTTTGTGGACATATTAATGAAATTTTATTTATCTTAATTAAAAATGATAAGGGTCAACAAATAATAAAATTATAAAAGGAAAGGAGCAATAGGAATCAAAACGCTAGATTTTAGTGCGAACAAACTTGTATTGAGTTATAATAAACATCAGTATAAACAGACATTTCATAGCCTGTCATCAGGCTATCCTTAGTGTGGAATAAATAAAATACATATGAAAACGCACGCTGATTTACATTAAGATCTGAGTTAAAACAAATATAATTTAGACGCAAGATTTGTTGTAAAATTAATAAAAAAAGTTAGTTTTAACATTGATATAAACAATGTTAGCTCGCCGGTTTTACAAATAAAAGCTCGTCTGTTTTACAAATAAAAGATAGAAGAAAAAAATTAAAAATTGAAAATTTGTCAAAAATTTTATAAAAAAAGTTAATTAAAATAAAATAAAATAATAAAATTAATTAAAATCATTCAATATTCGAGATCAACAAGTTAAAGAAAAGTTAGTCAATAAAAAAATAATAAAATAAAATAAAATAAAATTTACAAAATTTATATTAAGATAAATAATAGTTTTTTATTATTGTATGACCTCTTTCCCGACTGCCTCTTCTGTTCCCCTGGCCACCTCTATTGTTTTGGCCTCCTCTTCATTTTGTTATTCCAGAAGGACCTGGTCTAACATGATTGTCATATTGTAAATTTCGCCGAGCGTACCACCGTGCACGCGACCAACCACCTCCTCTTCTTTTTTTTTCTAAAAATAAACACATTTATAGATTAATAATTTAAAACAATTATGCATATGAATAAATCATTTAGTTACAAAAAAATAAATAAATATCAATATATATGAAAGAGGCTAATGGAGCCACCGCTGGTTGTTAGTGCGAATTTTTTTATCTCTTATATTTTTTCTCCCGTTTTCCTTCCTTTCAAATAACTTGCTTACTTTAATCATACATTCCGATTCTTGAATAATAAGATCGATGTATGCAATTCTCGTACACTTTAGTGTCTCGAATCAGAGATCAGTGTACATTTTAATAATATCTCAATGCAGACGAATCAAGTTTCTATACAAAACATAAAAAATTTTGCACTAACAACCAACGGTGGCTCCATTAGCCTCTTTCATATATATTAATATTTATTTATTTTTTTGTAACTAAATTATTTATTCATATGCATAATTGTTTTAAATTATTAATCTATAAATGTGTTTATTTTTAGAAAAAAAAAAGAAGAGGAGGTGGTTGGTCGCGTGCACGGTGGTACGCTCGGCGAAATTTACAATATAACAATCATGTTAGACCAGGTTCTTCTGGAATAACAAGAAGAAGAGGAGGCCAAAACAACAGGGGTGGCCGGAGGGACAGAAGAGGCAGTCGGGGAAGAGTTCATACAATAATAAAAAACTATTATTTATCTTAACATAAATTTTGTAAATTTTATTTTATTTTATTTTATTATTTTTTTATTGACTAACTTTTCTTTAACTTGTTGATCTCGAATATTGAATAATTTTAATTTATTTTATTATTTTATTTTATTTTAATTAACTTTTTTTATAAAATTTTTGACAAATTTTCAATTTTTAATTTTTTTCTTCTATCTTTTATTTGTAAAACCGACGAGCTTTTATTTGTAAAACCGGCGAGCTAACATTGATTATATCAATGTTAAAACTAACTTTTTTTATTAATTTTACAACAAATCTTGCGTCTAAATTATATTTGTTTTAACTCAGATCTTAATGTAAATCAGCGTGCGTTTTCATATGTATTTTATTTATTCCACACTAAGGATAGCCTGATGACAGGCTATGAAATGTCTGTTTATACTGATGTTTATTATAACTCAATACAAGTTTGTTCGCACTAAAATCTAGCGTTTTGATTCCTATTGCTCCTTTCCTTTTATAATTTTATTATTTGTTGACCCTTATCATTTTTAATTAAGATAAATAAAATTTCATTAATATGTCCACAAAGAACACCACACTTATAAACGACAGGCATGTAACAAGTATTTTGTCTGCAAATGACACCACATTTATGACCGACAAGTGTATGATAAGTATCTTGTCTGCAAACGACACCATATCTATATAAAGGTAATGTATAAAGAAAAATGAAAAGTGGTACAATAGGGTTCCTGGCGAAGATCCACCTCTTGGGTGGTGCGGAAGACCACTATATTAAAATGGTTAAAATAAAATTAAAATACTAAACTATCCGATGTATAATCACATTGGTATGCTTTGTCCAGATTACTTTTGTGTTAAATAAGATAGTCATAAATATTTTTTAAGTAAAAACATGTTTCTTTTATTTTCAATCAATTTTTTCCCTTCTCAATGTATTTTGCTATTTACAAAAAATATTATGCATTTATAATGTGATTTTTCACGTTAATGTGTAAAATTGGAACATATAAATAAATAAATAATATATTAAATATGTTTAAAGCTTATTTTTATCGCAATTAACTCATGTTAATATGTTTTAATAGGAAAAATGTTTTTCTACTAAAATTGTAGAAATGTTACTTGTTTTGTTTATATATTGCGATATATAATTTTTATTACTTTATTCTTATTTTATACATTAACGTGAAAAATATTATTCTGCAAATACATAATGTTAAAATATTTTATTAATATGAATATGATATATATTTCATAAAAGACTGTAAATTTTAGAAAAAATATCGCGTCGAGCGAAAGCAACACGCCACTAGTCGACTTAGTCGCGTGGAGCGAAATTCGGGAAAGCATTTTTGCTGCCAACGCTTGGCAGAAGAAATGGTGCGAGCGTCAAAACCGGTTTGATGCTAGGCTTGGTGGGAAGGAGATACAAGACATAGGTCCGCTCACTTCTACCAGTCGACAGCCGAGCGCACACGGACACGTGACGTCAGCGGGTCTCGGTTGTGTGCGTGTGGAGCTCTCCGGGGAAAACTGGCAGCTCTGGGGCCAGGTTATAACCGCCACTACCCAGCAGCACTGAGTCCCCTCAGAGAACTCACATCTACTGGGCGTCCTCCTATCCGCCACCTTGGAGACGTGCCCGGTGGGTAGCTCAACCCCCAGGTTGCAATGATATAGCTGTAATACAATGTTCTTGGTGCGGAAAATTATTATGTTTAAAACATTTTTTTATAGAGTATCATTATTGTAACATCTGTAACGGGTGTGACTAAATTTAATATATATAGCTTTAATAACAATTTTAGTAAACTTTTCTTCCTCAAATATGTGATAACAAATTGTATGTCATTTTTATATTTATTTTGCAACTATTGCACAACACAAGTGCGGTATAAACGATGCGTCATGCAGCGCGACACATATAATGTGATACTTGATGACTCATTTTTGAAAGATGCAATTTCGGAACATAATAAAATCATATATGGTTGAATTCAGCGTAAAAAATGCTACAACTTTTGTCATTACAAAAATTTTGAAATTTGAAAAAATAATAAGGGGTGGGAGTAAATTAAAAAAAATAACATTTTTTGAAACTCCAACTACACAGTTCTATTGCCCATTACAAGCCCTACAACTTCTATTTGAAACATTTTTTTATATCTCCTACGGTTTTGGCGATAGTTACACACAAAGAAAAAAACCGTTTTTTTTCAAAGGGGTGTTTCACCCCTTAAATTTGAGATAAGGCCGCTATAAAAAAATACGTGTCTCCCCAAATTGTATGTTTTACAACATATTTCAAGGAGAATCAAATTGGGGGGGACACTTGTTAACGTTCCCTTGTAAGTAAAATTGACTAAAAAAAATTTGTTGCTCGTATGATTTTGGTACCAAATTAATCTACAGACTCTGTACTATCGAAATATATAAGAAATTGAATTTGTTGCTCGTTTTAAAGTATCGAGAAGCGACACTTTGTCGTCGCGGACCGGTACGGCGCGGACTAAAAACGTTTATAATTAGTTCAAATAATTTGTTGCTCGTATGTTTCTGGTCTCAAATTAATCTACGAACAATATACTATTCAATAAAATAAGAAACTGAATTTGTTGCTCGCTTTAAAGTATCGAAAAGCGACACTTTGTCGTCGCGGACCGGTACGGCGCGGATAAAAAAAGTTATAATTAGTTGAAATAATTTGTTGCTCGTATGTTTCTGGTCACAAATTAATCTACAGTCTCTGTACTATCGAAATATATAAGAATTTGAATTTGTTGCTCGTTTTTAAATATCGAGAAGCGACACTTTGTCGTCGCGGACCGGTACGGCACGGATTAAAAACGTTATAATTAGTTCAAATAATTTGTTGCTCGTATGTTTCTGGTCTCAAATTAATCTACGAACAATATACTATTCAATAAAATAAGAAACTGAATTTGTTGCTCGCTTTAAAGTATCGAGAAGCGACACTTTGTCGTCGCGGACCGGTACGGCGCGGATTAAAAACGTTATAATTAGTTGAAATAATTTGTTGCTCGTATGTTTCTGGTCTCAAAAAAATCTACGAACAATATACTATTCAATAAAATAAGAAACTGAATTTGTTGCTCGCTTTAAAGTATCGAGAAGCGACACTTTGTCGTTGCGGACCGGTACGGCGCGGATTAAAAACGTTATAATTAGTTGAAATAATTTGTTGCTCGTATGTTTTTGGTCTCAAATTAATCTACAGACTCTGTACTATCGAAATATATAAGAACTTGAATTTGTTGCTCGTTTTAAAGTATCGAGAAGCGACACTTTGTCGTCGCGGACCAGTACGGCGCGGATTAAAAACGTTATAATTAGTTGAAAAAATTTGTTGCTCGTATGAGTTTGGTATTATCATAATCTACAGATTTTATGCTATCGAAATATAACGGAAATTGAATTAATGCTTGTTTGAGAATTGTTTCTCATGTGGATGTATATTTTAATTATTTTTAACTATATTTTCAATTATGTGCGTGCGGGCGTGCGCGTGTGTGTGTATATATGCGCGCGCGCGTTTTGTAGGGAACCGCCGTTTCGATTTCTTACTAATGTTTTTATTAATTTACCGCACCAAGTATGACATGTGTAGAGCGGCGTCTTTTCAGTAGCAAAATTGTCCTTTAGAGGAACGCGGTCTCTTTGTCGGCTACTATTTACTGATGTAAGATTAAATATATATTTATTAACAAGTGTAGAGAGTATAGTAAAGTGTCAATCACAATGAAAGATTTGTCACGCGATCTTTCCATCCTTTTCAGAAGGTTCGCTCGGGACTCTAACTCGTTTCCTTACGCGTTTTTATATCCTACGGAGAGTAGGATAAGTAAATATTTTTTTTTATCGCGGGTTGCCAAAAGAGTCGGCTACTTCGTACGCACTTATAATCGTTTGACGCCGCGGTCAAAGACAAAAGAAACAAAAGAAACATCAATCGTTGCCGCGGGTCAATAGATCCCACACTTATTTCTTCACGTTTTTATGAATTTCTTAGGGTAATGCGTCCGATATAGTCGCTACACTGTGTAACACTAATCGCTACGCAATGTTCACGAATCAGTTATCTCGCGACTACAGACGTGGAAACATCTAATTTTTATTCGTGTTTTTATCATAAGTTTGTTACGCGCGATTTTTGATTTTTAGTGATTTAGGATTATTTATTGTTTATTTTTAACAATATTGTTATATTGTTTATTGACATTTTACAATCATTAAAATTGTGACAATGTCTGCACGTGGAAGACCAGCAGTGACGAATAAGGATGTCTTAATCGACGTTATTATAAAATATAAGGATCAAATTGTGGAAGATAATCAAAAGATTGTGTCGAAACATAACGCAATTTGGATAACAATATCAAAGGAATTAGAAAATCGCTTGACACCAAATTCGTTATATACATTTGTTACGTGTAATAGATACAAAATTAGAAAAAAATTAATTGAGCAGCTCCCTGTCTCTCTGTCTCAGCAAATGGACGATGTTGTGTATCAACAAATTTCAGATGTAACAAGTGTTGGTTCTAATACAGTAGGCGAATCTACATTTAATGAGTCTGATGCACTTTTAAATAATGAAGGCATATCATTTTTTACTGTTACAATGGCGAAAACGGATTTCAATTCCATGATTATTTTTAAAACGTATAGACGAAAAGATAAAAGTCGACCTCCTTCTACGCGACAATATACAATTTTACAGCCCGAAACATGGCAGCAAGTATTTACCGAAAAAAATTGGGATAGCACAAAAATATCTTGCGATTTTAATTTTAAACGTCATAAACGTCATTAGTACGCGACAGAGAATCGGGATATGCATACGGTACGTGTAAATGTGGATCGTTAATAAAATGCGTTATAGATAATACAGACGAATTAATAACAAAAATAAAATGTAAATTTATTAAAGGAAAAGGACGTTGCGGAAAACGGTATTTAAGAAATCCAATTAGACAAACTGTTATTCAAAAATTGCAAGCATCTAGTGTTATGAAATATAGAACAGAAATGGCAGAAGATTTAATGCAAAGTTGCGATAACATAGAGCCTCCGCATTTATTTAGTGCAAATGTTTTACGCGTTGCTAAATATAATGTTACACAAGCTAATTATTTTCATAAAGATCCAATAAGAGCATTAGAAATTATGCAATTAGGACCATTAAAAAATATTATCCATAATATTGAATTAAGTCCATTTTTTGTACATTATTGATCAAATTATCAGTTGGATGTATACAGAACATATACATCTGACGAAACAGCATGCATTTACATTGATGCAACTGGAAGTATATAAAAAAAATAAAAAGGCCTGATAAATCAAAGACGGGACACATTTTTTTATATAATTGTGTTGTAAATTCGGAAAAAAGTGGACTTTTTCCAGTATCACAGATGTTATCTGAAAAACATAATACAAATATTATTCAGTACTGGTTAATGGAATGGATACGATCCGGAGCACCACGACCACGTGAAGTTGTATGTGATTTCTCACGCGCATTATTAACAGCAGCCGTGCGAAGTTTTACCAATTATTTTACGCTTTACGAATATGCGGACGCGTGCAAAGAATATGATTTATCTGCTTGCTACATACGTATCGATGTAGCACATTTTATAAAAAAATATGCCAATTTTTTGAAAGATTCGCGTTCTCGTATAAAACAATTTTATTTATGTGTATTAGGACAGTTAATTTTATGTCGTAATATTGAAATTGCTGAAGATTTAGTAAAAGAAATTTTAATTATTGCACGGAGCAAAACGGAAGGTGAAACAAGCGAAAATAGAAAAACAATATGTGAAGAGTATAAATTAAAAATGAAGGATCTTTTTACAAGAGGAGATTCTTACAATTCAATCATGACTTCAAATGGGACAAAATCGACATACTAGACAGAGAACCTTGTTACAGCAAAAGATTAACTTCTGAGATGCTACATATAAAAAGATAGAGTACAGGACTGAATAAACAGGAGGACACGGAATTATTACCTGATACATATCTACCAATTATTAAAAAATTCCCCACCCTTTAATCCTCTCTTCCTTTTCCTTCCTACATCTTGGCCAGTCAAGTCCAGCTCACTGCCGTCGACACATGCCTTGATTTTAATTCTTTGATACGCGTTACTAACGGACTATTTAAGGTATATATCTTTTTTCAAAATTTAGTTTATTTTTGGTTTTTATCGTTTTATTTTACTTCTACTTTTAATTTTTATTTTAATTAGTGTTTTATTATTTATTTATAATTTTCTTCATTTCTAAATTTTAACAACTTTTGACCTATTAAAATCTTATTTATTATTTTTTTCTAATTGCAAGTTAGATGATCCTTGGCTTCACACAGGTTTGACACGACAAAAAACAAAATGTACTTTTCGTGTTACCAAAGGTATTTATATATAATTTTTTTGTATTAATATATAATTATAATATAATAATAATTAATATATAATATATAATATATAATTTATATATAATTTCGGGCTTGGAGAACGCTTTTAACTCGTTTGTCATTTCATATTAACAAGATGCGTTACCAAAATTATAATTATTGTTCGAGAACGTTGTCCATTCTGACTTTCTTAACAACGCTGTTCTACTAATGACTGTTTTATTTAAATTAATTTGTTACACTGAAGATGACCACGTCCCTTTGGCCGAAACGTCTGTTGTAATTTTTGTAATAAAGTGAATTTTTGAGCAAATCCAACCGGCTCTGGCTCTATAAGCTTGTTTTTTTGCAAATATTATTATAATAAGAAAAAGAGCAATACCTTTATATTATTTGTATTTTTAATTTGATTAAAATAAATAGTTTAATTTGACAAAACTCTTATTGTTTCAAGTTTGAGCGTTCTGAGTAAACCATACAAACATAGGATGGACGCGCTCCGAACTTGGTGCGCGAAGGAAAGTGGCAGTTTATGCCAGTGCCGAATCAGAGTTATCACACTTGAATACCATAACTAACAAATTTATTGATTCATTTATTTCACACGTGGTAACCAGTGAATATAAGATTGTGAAGGAATTTTCAATACATTCCTTTCCTCCTTTTAATGCTTATGCGATCGAATAATCGGCTTGTAAATAATAATCTTGATTTACCTCACTGACACGTGAATTAAATCTGTGAGATGAGTCGCTACTATTCGTTCACCGACACGTGAAACTTTCCTTGTGGAGAGATTCTGGGCGACTGCCGACTCGCATGCTGCCGAGAAGCCCAAAAGGAATTTTGTTTACAGTGCGCGACCTTTTACGTGTATTATGCGTGATTGACGAAAACCACACGCTAAATACTCTCGCCGGGAAGTGCTGCCTCTCCGGCTTCACGCGGATTATTATTCGATTATCGACCGCTGTCACGGAATCGATCGAATCCGCAACACTTATTAATTAAGAAAAATTAATTATTATTCGTAATATGGGCTATTTCAATTCCTCTAATATATGAGTTTCAAAGCAAATACATTTTTCATGAAAATTAAAAATTCAAACACATTTTGATGATTTTTTTTTATTCTGTTTTCAGATTTGTAAAAATGTTTTTCTGTTCTTTCTGCAGTTTTATGACAGCAAAAATACTATCTTTCATGCAACATCAAAAATGTTACATCAAAGTTTCATTGTGGTTTTCAACACTCAAAAATTTTTTGAATTTAAAACTTCCTTAAGGAACCATTTGATAAGGGTTTATAATGTACAGTTTAACCAAAACATACAAATTAATTCTGTGAATAATATGGTAAATAAACAAGCAAAGTATATACAGAATCTTATCTTAATACTTTTATGCATAAAATAATGAGACAAATCAATTGGTATAAAGAAAACACATTGGTTTAAAAAAAAAGTATGCAGTTGCATGTTGCAAATTACATTTTTTTTTTTTTAAAGCAACTATGTGTTTTCTTTATATCAATTGATTCGTCTCGTTATTTTATGCATAAAAGTATTAAGGTAAGATTCCCAAGATTTGAATGTTTTACAAGATATTTACAAGATATTTTGTATTTTATGTCAAAATACTGTAATTTACAAGCCTCATAACTCGAAAAGTACTTAATGAAAAATAACTTCATTATAGTGTTTTGAAAAGCTCTTGACACCAGCTATTAGATTTTGGAATTAAAAATAGGGATTTCTATTTAAAAAAATAACTCTGACCTTCAAATGACCTTGAAAATTTACTTCAAGGTCAAAGTCACTAGCACAAATAGGTGACCCCCCATTATCCTGAACAACTTTTGTCTGAACCATTTTTCTGTATTTGGCTTACTTACGGAGAAATTTTGGTGCATAGATTAAAATGGCCCACCCTGTATGCACACTTAAAATATGCAAAAAAGAGCTAGACAATTTTGCTGTACTTATGAAACATTTAAAGGCCCATATGAATGATAATATAAAAGTAAAATGTCCTTACATAGATTGTCAGAAAGCATATAATAATGTGAATTCTTTTGCTGGACATTGGTCCAAGAGACACAGAACTGTTGTAGGAGAATCATCAATTTCTTCAAAAAGTGATGAATTGCAAGCTAAAATTGTAGATTATAATGTGTGATGTGATGCAGGAGAATCACAAATTCAGTTACCCAATCACGAGCGATGCTAACGTGATTTCTCAAAAAGTTGATGACAACATGGAAGACTTATACTTGTCAAATGTAGCTCAATTGTACATGAAATTGGAATGCCAATTTATGATTCCTGCGAGTACTATCCAATACATCGTATCTAGACAGTACGATAATCATGAGGAAAGTCAGAGCGTAAAAAAAAAATTACAAATCCGTTTAATAGAAAAAGGAATATTGCCAGACGTATCAATTCAACTTGTCGATGATGTTTTTAAAAGTAATTTGTTCTCGACAAGTCACAATTGATTGAGTACCGATTATAAACGTAAAAAGTTTTACAAAACATATTTTAATTATGTAGAACCTCAGGCAGAGCTTTTAACAATTATAGATGGTAAAAAAATATTCTTTCACTACGTACCAATAGAAAAAACAATTAAGTGTTTTTTCAAAGATAAATCAATAGCAAACAATTTATCTGCTGTTTCGGTGAATTTTGAAAGTACCATGTTAAAAGATATTAATGATGGAACTATTATAAGAAATAATGTATTTTTGGAAAACCATTCCGATGCTTTAACAATCATAGGGTATCAAGACGTTTTTGAGTTCGTCTGTTCAATTGAACCTGCCAAAAAGATATATAAAATACTGGTTATATATGCTAGCTTTGGAAACATACCCGATTATTTTCGGTCACATATTAGTAATATAAAACTAGTTGCTTTTTGTAGGGAAAAATATTTTGATCATGAGAAAGTCTATGGAAAATTCGTACAGAGTTTAAAAATTATTGAAACAAACGGAGTGCGAGTACGAACAGGCCAAACATTGAAAGGAACTCTTATATTTTTTGTTGGGGATAATTTGGGCAGTCATTCTTTAGGTGGCTTCATAGAAAGTTTTGGCAGAACAACACATTTTTGTAGATATTGTTTGATAACTCGCGAAGAATTCCATAGAAAAGACGGTGCTTGGAAATCGTATTCAGTAAGAAGCATTGAATCTTATAATAAAGCGTTAGAAGAAATGAAAGAAAAAAATCTTAAAAGCTACCAGGGTGTTAAGTTCAATTCTGTGTTTAACGAATTGTGTACGTATCGTGTATGTAATCCTGGTCTACCTCCCTGCCTTGACTTAACATGACTTATTTGAAGGAGCAGTCGCGTTTGATTTGAAGTTATTTATAAATTACTTTGTGAAGAAAAAATGGTTTTCCATTTTTACACTTAATAATCGAATTGAAACATTTCCCTACTCACGTAAAGATTTGAAAGATAAACCACGCATGGTAGAAGAAAAGAAGAATAGAATAATAGGTGGAGCCTGTTTGGCAATTCCTGAGACTTTTCTCTTTAATAATGGACAACTATATTAAACTACAGGAAGAATGATAAAGACAGAAAAAGACATTTTCATGAGTCTGTCCACACTGACGATCGATCGCACGCTTCTAGAAAACATGACGAATATAGGTGCGTCGCTTATGCACCAGAATTACCTCCTGGGGAAACAAAAGAATCCCAAGAAATTCATCGACAAAAATTGAAAAATCTTCATAATTCACTCACATTTGATGACGTGACAGTTCTTGTGTTAATTAAAGATACGTATGCTACACTGAGAAGTGCCATCAATGTGAGAAAAGATCGAGATCTAAACAAAATATTTACTGACTGGCCTTTTTTAAATAAACCTTCAAAATTGATTGACCATGCAACATGTTTATTAGGAAAATCAGTCAGTGAAGTATGGCAAAATACTTTGACCGCCCTGGCAGAGAAAACAAAAAATTATTTCAAAGAAATGTGCATCAGTAAAAATTTAACTAAAAGCAATCAAGCACAGCGAGGAAAAATGAGTAAATTGCTAGCAGAAACAAAAGCTAAAAAAAAATTATCAAAATCAAGGACCCCTTACACCATTTTTCCGCTATTAATGGTGTATTTTTAAGAAAATCAAGACTTTTTTATAAAAGTTATTGATATAAGTTTACTATACAGCGTGTGTCAAAAGTTCCGGGACGGTTGGATAATTTAAAAAATACGCATCACAGAGGAAAATGACCTCGACAAAAGTTGTAGGATTTTTCTCGGGCAATCCGATGGTGACCTTAGATTTGGCCTTGCCCGTGACCTTCAAGGTCATTTCAAGGTCAAATCGAATTTTTTAAATAGAAACCCCTATTTTTGATTCCAAATCTAATAGCTGGTGTCAAGAGCTTTTTAAAACACTATAATAAAGTTATTTTTCATTAAGTACTTTTCGAGTTATGAGGCTTGAAAGTTACAGCATTTTGACATAAAATACAAAATATCTTGTAAAACATTCAATTTTCGAAAATCTTACCTTAATATTTTTATGCACAAAATAATGAGACGAATCAATTGGTATAAAGAAAACACATTGGTTTTAAAAAAAAGTATGCAGTTGCATGTTGCAAATTACATAGTTTTTCTTGAAAGCAACTATGTGTTTTCTTTATACCAATTGATTCGTCTCATTATTTTGTGCATAAAAGTATTGAGGTAAGATTTCCGAAAATTGAATATTTTACAAGATATTTTATATTTTATGTCAAAATGCTGTAACTTTCAAGCCTCATAACTCGAAAAGTACTTAATGAAAAATAACTTCATTATAGTGTTTTGAAAAGCTCTTGACACCAGCTATTAGATTTTGGAATCAAAAATAGGAGTTTTTATTTAAAAAATTCGATTTGGTCTTGAAATGACCTTGAAGGTCACGGGCAAGACCAACTCTAAGGTCACCATCGGATTGCCCGAGAAAAATCCTATAACTTTTGTCGAGGTCATTTTCCTCTGTGATGCGTATTTTTCAAATTATCCAGCTGTCCCGGAACTTTTGACACACGCTGTATAATTATTGATAAACAAAATGAATGTTTCTTAAAAAGGATTCATATATGTAAAAGTTTAGGGTATAAGGCTATTTGTCACCTTGATCTCACGAATAGCATCTAAATATGTGATTGGTTAACGCAACACGTGCGTTAATGCATTTATAGTTAGCGCCATGTACTTCGCGTTTCTCGCGTACGATTGATAGTTGCAGTGTAAAGGAAAAACAGAAGAAGAACGAGAAGAAGTGCAGTGAGTCTTCCGCGGTGTATCAACGTGTCGCGATCCGCTTGCTGTAGTATTTGAGAAATAAAAAGAATAGTATATCGCACTCAGTGTCGCTTGCCACTTTCAATCCTCATTCCTCCTAATAATACGTTCGTGTTGTGTTCCGCGTTTTAGAGTTTCCACGCCGTGTTTCAACCTCCTCGTAATTTGTCGGCTTGGATCTCTTCGCTCGAATCTGCGTAAGCTAGTTCACGGACAATTCATTGACTCTGTCGGTATTAATTATACGCGTTTCACGCGTTTTATGCTCATAGACGCTAAGAAAAAGCATAATTTACAGTTCAGAAGTGGGATAGTGATAGCGGACCTCGTGCGATTTTTTGGCCACGCCATATTGGCTATTTTCACGGCTGCAAGCAGCAAGAGACGCCATTTTGGACGTCGTGCTCGAAGAAGTTTCCTATTGGCTGTGATCTCAGCGATCTTCTCGCTCTACCTGTTGCTACTAAAGAAACGCCGTTTACGTGTGAAGTGTTGTATAATCAGTGTGTGAGACTCGCATGTCATGCCATTCAAGATGGATCGACGCCGTTTAGAGGGTTTCACGCTGGCCGCTCTACAGGTTGAAGCACGACGCTATGATCTTGAGCCAAAGACAAATCGAAATGACATAATCGAGCAGATTCTGTCGCATCTTGAAAATTATGGACTTTCGGTCCAGATGAACCGCTAGACGTCTCCACATCGGGCTCTCCGCAAGATTCATCACCACTTCAAGCCGCTGGAGTCGCTAGTTCCCCATTAAGCAGTGGTCTCCAATCGGAAATCGGTAACGGGTCAGTGTCACAGTTGTGTGCTTTATTTGCCGGCATGATGAGGCAGCAACAAGAAAGCCTCATGGCACAACAGAGAGAGAGATGATGGATCAACAACGCGAAATGTGGTCACGAATGGTTGCCACGTTGAATCGAAGCAACGACGAATCTCAATCAGGTTCACCTGCATCTCAGTTGCCGGATGCCAGTGAGCAAGTGAATGTATCGACACGTTCTAGAGGTTCTGCTTTATCGTCCATTCCAACAGCTCAAGCGATCAATCTGCTTTCAACTCAAATTCCCCCTTTCAGTGGAAGCGAGGACGAAAACATTGAATTATGGCTCGAAAAAGTGGAACGTGTTGCACGAATTCACGGAGTCATCGATGAAGTGATCTTATTGGCCGCTTCGAATAAATTAACAAAGATCGCAAGGGATTGGTTTGATCTGAATGCAGGATCGGTGAATGATTCGTGGACTAACTTTAAGGAGGCAATCACTAGAAGATTTCTCAGAAACGTTCCCTTTCATATTGTAATTCAAAAGGTTAAAGCGCGAAAATGGAATGCTCACAGGGAAACATTTCAAGAATACGCTTCGCACAAATTGAAATTGATGCAAAATCTTAAATTGCCAGATCGGGAGGCAATTACATTTCTTAATAATACATTTCTTAATAAATGGAATTGGTATTCCTGCGCTACGTGGAATGGCCGCTTTGTTAAAATCGGAAACTATAGACCAGTTTCTCGAGCAGATGCACAACCTGGCAGTAGTTTACAGTGACTCTGGTAGAAAGTCTCCTCAACTATTTAAGAAATCGGATAAGGAAAAGGTCAAAGGTCCTGGCAGCGTAGCGGAGAAGACTACTTCAAGTAGCAGCTCATCCAAGGACGTTTTCTGCGTATATTGTCGCTCCAAGGGGCATGTACGGGCTGACTGCTATCGTTTGAAGAGGAAGGAGGAACAGTCCAGGACGACATCTACTACTAAGCCTATCTCTTCGGTGTCAGCAGTGGACAAAGCGCCTTCCAATCCGGATACGATTGCGTGTGTAAATGAAAGCTTGAGGTTAGAGGTAGGCAATACCAAGCTCAGGGTAATTCAATTAAATGACATTAATTGCTCGTTGTATGCGCTTTTGGATACCGGTAGTCCTGTATTTTTCGTTAAACCCGAGGTATTTAAAAAATATTTTAAGGATTTGAGTAAATCTTTCAGCGCCGCAGAGTGTCCTTATAAAGCATTGAATCATACGCCAATTCACATTATCGGTTCAGTATCAACTTGCCTAAGACTAGAACATCTGCCTTAGTTATCTTTAAAAGTAAATCTCCAAGTGTTACAGGATGATCGGTTCTCAATAGACTTGCTGATTGGTCGAGATTTTTTCCAGGATAACAAGTTATCTGTTCTGTATAACCCTTCCAGCAAGGAAGAACAAACCTTATGCTTATTTTCTGAGGTGGCATCTGCAGAAATTGTTACTGAGGGTCACGATAAAGAAGAGGCAAATTTGTCTGAAGTCGAAACTGATTTTGGTTACGATACAAACCGAAAGTTGTTAGCAGTTGTTAAAGAGGTTGAAGACGCAAAAGTGGCAACGATAAATCGTCGTTTACGATTATATGGTCACGGTGGCGTTGAAGGACAACTCATCATATGCGTACGCTCCTCGTCGATTTGCGTGGTCCGAGAGAGTCCAAATTCGGCAAATAACAGATGATCTGCTGGAAAGAGGTATCATAAAGCCAAGCGTATCTCCTTACTGTGCGCGCGTAGTGCCAGTTAAAAAGAGAAATGGCACACTACGGTTATGTGTGGATTTACGTCCTCTCAATGCGCGTGTTATTAAGCAAAAATACCCTTTCCCGCGAGGACTGTCTCGCACGTTTGAGCAACAAGAGAATTTTCTCATTGTTAGATTGAAAGGATGGTTTTCATCAAATTAAGGTCCATCCGGACCACACGAAATATTTTGCCTTTGCTACCCCGGACGGGCAGTTTGAGTTCATTCGGCTCCCTTTTGGATACTGTGAGGCCCCGGCCGAGTTCCAAAAGAGGTTAATCCATATTTTTCAGCCTTTGATCAGGGAGGATAAAGTTATCGTGTATATAGACGACATCTTAATACCTTCGGTCACGGTTGAGGAGAATTTAGATACCTTAAAAAAAGTACTCTCGTTGCTCAAGCAATATGAATTCAAACTAAATTACAAAAAATGTCTTTTCCTGAGAATTAAAATAGAGTATCTCGGATATATACTCTCTCCGCAAGGGATTACTTTAAGCACGCGACACACCGAAGCGATCCGAAAGTTCCCTAAGCCTAAAAAATTAGTAGAGGTCCAACGTTTTCTGGGTCTTACCGGCTATTTCCGCAAATTTATTAGAAACTACGCGTCAATAGCTAGACCGTTACAGAATCTTCTGCGCAAAGCAACCGATTTTGATTTTGACGAGAGCTGCGATCGTGCGTTTGATACTTTGAAACGGGAGTTAATCGCATATCCTGTATTAAGATTCGTATAATTTGTTTGCAGAAACAGAACTGCTTACAGACGCGAATTCATTGGCATTGGCAGCAATTCTTTTCCAGAAGCAGGACACTGGGCAATGGGCACCCGTCGCATATTATAGTCAGACGACTAATAATACCGAATCGAAATATCACAGTTTCGAATTAGAAATGTTAGCAATAGTAAAATCGACAGAAAGGTTCCATATATATTTGTATGGACTCGAGTTCACCGTAGTCACGGATTGTCATGCGTTGATTTACGCGTAAATAAAGCCCATTTAAATCCGAGAATTGCTAGATGGACTCTTCGCCTGCAAGATTATAGGTTCAAGGTGACCCATCGCGCCGGTCATCGGATGACTCACGTCGATGCTTTAAGCAGAATTGCCGCCTATGTTAATGCAATGCCTCTCGAAAGAGAATTAGAATTTAAGCAATTATTAGATCCTCGTTTGAAAGCAATAGCTGAGAACCTAGAATTTGCAGACAATGATAAGTTCGAACTCATAGAAGGATTTGTCTATCGCAAAGGGGAGGATAAGCTTCGCTTTGCAGTACCCGATTCAATGATAGATAACGTCATTCGTACGCACTATAACGAAATGGCCCACTGCGGTTTAGAAAAGACTCTGCAAGGAGTCGATACGCATTATTGGTTTCCCTCTATGAGGAAACGTATACAAGATTATATTAGCAATTGTTTGGATTGTCTTGTGACTAATACATCCACGAATTCCAAGGAAGGTAAAATGCAAATTACTGACAACCCAAAAGAACCGTTTCAAATTTTGCATATCGACCATTTCGGTCCTCTGACAGAAACGTCTAAAGGATTTAAACACATTTTGGTCGTCATAGACGCCTTCACCAGGTTCACATGGTTTCTAGTTGTAAAGTCTACCGGTTCTAAAGAAGTAATTGAACACTTAACAATGTTGTTCAATATGTTGGGTAACGCTGAGCTCATAGTCTCGGATAGAGGCACAGCCTTCACCTCCCAGGAATTTGTAGAATTTTTGCGGTTAAAAAATGTTAAACATCGGTTAATTGCGGTGGCAGCCCCATGGGCAAATGGCTTAGTCGAAAGAGCCAACAAATTCCTCAAATCCTCTCTTAAGAAAATAGTGGAGGAACAGCAAGATTGGCACGCGTGTCTGAACACAGTGCAATACGTGGTGAATAATACGCATCATGCGTCTCTCCAGGCTTCCCCTTCGAAGATGCTATTAGGCTACAATCAACGTAACCACTCGGATGCGGCCCTTGTCAAACTGTTGCATAAGATCTCCAAGATAGAACTAGATTACACAAAAGAGAGAGATTTAACTAGAGAATTAGCCATAGGAGTAACTAATAGAATCAAAAATTACAATAAGCAGTATTACGATAAGAAACACAAGAAGCCTTCGACATACTGTGCGGGTGATTACGTGTTGATTAGGGATTCGGTGCTCAAGCCAGAAGAGGACAAAAAACTAAAGCCTAGTTATAAAGGTCCGTACAAAGTGGCAAAGGTTTTGAATAAAAACCGCTACGTCGTTCAGGATATCCCCGGGTTCAACATAACTTCGAGACCGTACAACTCTATCTTATCACCAGACCGTATGAAGTTATGGATTAAACCCGTTAGCAAAGATGTTCAAACGTGAAAAAGTAGTTTTAAGCGTAGTAGTTAAGATTAAAGCGTGCGTTTGCGATAAATACCAAAGTATCTTGCAATATTTTAGCCAAAGTTTATATATATATATATATATATATATATATATATATATATATATTTCCTATTTTTGTTAAAAAAAAAAAAAAGAAGAGACTGACTCATATAGGTTATTGCCAAATGTTTAATTATAAGAAAACTCAAAGGTTTATTTTTTGTTACTCGGGCTCAATGTGCTCATAATTTAATTTTTATACGCATGAAAATTTTTCTTTTTGTTATCCTAGCGTATAAGTATAAGGTTTTGTATGTGATAGTTCTATCGTCTAGATTAACGAGCTAACATCTGTATGCCTAAGAAAGTCTGTACTCAAGCAATCGGGACGATTGGTCTTTCAGGCTGGCCGACTGTAAGAGTTTAGGGTATAAGGCTATTTGTCACCTTGATCTCACGAATAGCATCTAAATATGTGATTGGTTAACGCAACGCGTGCGTTAATGCATTCATAGTTAGCGCCATGTACTTCGCGTTTCTCGCGTACGATTGGTAGTTGCAGTGTAAAGGAGAAACAGAAAAAGAACGAGAAGAAGTGCAGTGAGTCTTCTGCGGTGTATCAACGTGTCGCGATCCGCTTGCTGTAGTATTCGAGAAATAAAAAGAATAGTATATCGCACTCAGTGTCGCTTGCCACTTTCAATCCTCATTCCTCCTAACAATACGTTCGTGTTGTGATTCCGCGTTTTAGAGTTTCCACGCCGTGTTTCAACCTCCTCGTGGTTTGTCGGCTCGGATCTCTTTGCTCGAATCTGCGTAAGCTAGTTCACGGACAATTCATTGACTCTGTCGGTATTAATTATACGCGTTCTATGCTCATAGACGCTAAGAAAAAGCATAATTTACATATAAATGTAGGGTAGACCAGGGCAAATCGGACCAATTTTTCTTCATAGGTACAAAAGTAATAAAAAACTAATTTTGTTATTAAGTTTTACTATAAATTCTTAATCTTTACATCTCTGGCTTGAGTTTTATATAATATAATACATAAACGGTATTTACATAAATGGTATTTCTTATTGCACAATGAAAAAAATCACGAAGAGAAAATTATCCGATTTGCCTCAATAAAAAACTAATGATAACTGTCTCAAAGCTTATAATGATCCGATTCGCCCTGGTCTACCCTACTTAGATCATACAAATACTGCAATATAAATAAAATGTTACTTTCATTTACAAGTACACGCTTCTGAGGAAGAAATAAAAGAAGAAGCTTTTCCTCATCCAACTGCAATTATTAAAGGTGTGTGTGTGTGTGTGTGTGTGTGTGTGTGTGTGTGTGTGTGTGCGTGTGTGCGCGCATGCGCGCGCGCGCGCATTAATTAATAATTAAAGATACAATTAATGTGTTTGCATTAAGTTGTTTGCATATAACATATTTAGCTTATATTATCTTCCTATTTATGTGCCAAGGTATATAATTATAAACTGCATATACCGGGTGTTTCAGACCACCCGTCCCACCCTTTTAAAACGTAGGGATATGCTTGTACAAAAAAATGACTCAGACGAAATTTGCATGATTTTGAGAGATCTATCTGATGGTGACCTTGACTTTGACCTCGCAGTTGATTTTCAAGGTTATTTAAAGGTCAGAGTTATTTTTTTAAATAAAAACCCCTATTTTTGATTCCAAAATCTAATAGCTAGTATCAAGAGCTTTTTAAAACACTATAATGAAGTTATTTTTTATTAAGTACTTTTCGAGTTATGAGGCTTGTAAATTACAGTATTTTGACATAAAATACAAAATATCTTGTAAAATATTCAATTTTTGGGAATCTTACCTTAATACTTTTATGCATAAAATAATGAGACGAATCAATTGGTATAAAGAAAACACATCGTTGCTTTCAAGAAAAAGTATGCAGTTGCATGTTGCAACATCAAAATATGACATGGTTGTCTTTTTTTACATCCCGTGAAATGTCGATTCCTACATAAGAGCATCCTTTTTCTGTCCTTTCTTTTTCCAATAATGTCTGTCCTTTTTCAACATGGCGGCGTCCAGATCTGTCACGCCTCGCAGCTTTGACGATATTAATCACATTTATATAATTAATGTCGGTCCTAAAATTTATATGTAACGTATTGTGGAGGCGAATAAAGATAGTGTATATCAAAATAATAGTATATTCTTTATAAAAATTTTGTTTAATATTAGAGTGTAATATAGTATAGCAAGACACATATAAATCTTTTAAAAAAAGTTGCTAATATATAAAAAAAATTTTTGTTTTTTTTTTTATAATGTTTTAACATATTAATAATAAGAAAATAATAAATAAATTCATAAAAAACTAGGAAAAGATATGAAGCAAAAATATGAAGTAAAATTTAAAAATTTGCTAAACTGCAATAATCTAATTTTATTAATTTAATCCATAATTTGATAATCTCTGTCGGGAAGAAATATCAATTGACTCATTAAAGCTCGAATAGCTCAGCAAGTTAAAAAAAAAATAATTTAAACAATTTAACAATTGAAAATAAGATCAGAGTATAAAAACTAATTGTTATAAACAAATTATTAAAAATTTATTGTAAACAAAAATTAATAAATTAAAATAATGTTTTTGCATTTTAAATAAAAACGATGGCAATTTGCAATTCGTAAAATATCATTTAATTGAAAATTTCTGAAACTATCAAAAAAATTTATTTAAAAAATCACTATTTTAAGTTGTTTAGATGTAAATTAAAAAAATAGTTATATTTTAATATATATCACTCTATCGTATAGTAAGAAGACCGGTATGTTCTTTTTTTTGCATTTTGCAATAAAATGATGGCAGATTGTAATTTGCAGGATAAAATCTTTCAATTGTAAAATTCTAGAACACAAAAAAATTTACTTTATTTTAATCTATTTTTATTTAGTTTTATTTTATAACTTTTGATATAAATTAGAAAAAAAACTATATTTTAATACATCAGGTTATCGTACATTAAGAGGACCGGTATATATTTCTACATTTTACATTAAAGCAATGGTAGATAGAGATTTCCTGAGTAAGAAACTTTCGCTCGATAATTTTTACACTATGATTCTTGAAATTGCTACCTTAAATCGCTTAAGCATAGAAGCATTGAAAAAATTCTTTAAATATATATTGGCTTATAGTATATCAAGAGGACCGGCTGTTTTTTTTTACATTTTACTTTAAAATAATAGTATAACAATTCGCAAGATCTTTTGATAGACAATTAGTCGTAGTATGACAAATTGTCCATCAAAAAAATATATTATCACATAAATCGTTATCTCAAGCAATTTAAACATAAATAAAAAATAATACTACTTTAATATACATCGGCCTATTGTATAATAAAAGAATCGCTGTTTTTTTTTTGCATTTTGCAGAAAAATAATAGCGTTTGTGATTTTATGATATTAATAGAACTATATAAACATAACATTATACATACTATTCAATTATACAATACATATGTAATCGCGATTTTTATAATTATACAGGGTGTCCCCGACATGATGAAACACCTCTCATATACAGATAGAGCGGGTCAAACCGAGTAGAAAAGTCCTGAACCATTTTTTTTATAACACGTAATTAAGGAGTAATTATTGAATAAAGCAGGCCAATCAGCGCCGACTTTTAGTCGGGCGCACGTCAGTGAGCCGCGCACACTACCAAGAGCGTTTAAAGGTCGGCGCTGATTGGCCTGCTTTATTCAATAATTACTCCTTAATTACGTGTTATAAAAAAAAATGGTTCAGAACTTTTCTACTCGATTTGACCCTCTCTATCTGCATACGAAAGATGTTTCATCATGTCGGGGATACCCTGTACAATAAGAGAAAAAGTACATGGAGCGGAGGGATTCAGCATAATGTTTTAACTAAAGATTATATTCTTTGTAATATATTTTAAAGAACATTTTTAATTCGGTAATATTTCTAATAATTTTTATAATTTGTGTTTTTTATCGCCTTAAAGCCCGTATCATTCTACGCATTGAAGATTGAGATTAAAAATTGAAAATTGAAAATTTGACTAATTAGGAAAAAGAAATATTTGTTTGTTTGTTCCCGATTAGTCAAATTCCCAATCTTCAATTTTTAATCTCAATCTTCAATGCGTAGTCTGATACAGACTTAAGACTTAACGCAATATATTTTGGCGATCGATAATTATATCGATAAGGCTGCACTAATCGATCGTTGTTAACTGGTGATAAGAGGTTATGCGGTTACTGTTCTTTCTGCATCTCAAGAGAATGAATAATTATTAAGTTTGTTCTTTATAACTGATTTTTCTACACTGAAAATAAAATAGGTATTTATTTTTTTTAAGTATTAAAAATAAAGAAAAGGAAACTAGTGCAGGAAATTCAGATATAAAAAACAAATGTATTTTGTTTGATAGTGATTAGTCACTTAACCTATAAGATAAGCAATAAGTATAATAAGTAATAAATGCACAATATTGTACAATAAATATAAGAAATAATCCTTGTGCAAAATAAACAATAAAAAGAAATTTGCTATTATTTTATCAAATAATAGTCAATATGAAATTTGCAAATTTGCTGATCTTAAAAAGTTTAAGAATCAGCAGTTATCACAAAAAAAGCATGATAAATATTTATTCGTTAAAAAATGTAATAAGAAGACTGTGCAACTTGTTGGTATTCATTGTGAGTTAAACTACATTAGATAACATTAAATAACGTAAAGCGATTTCTATTTAGAGAATAATTTATGCTATAATACAGTATATTTATATTTGCAGATAATTATCAAATGTTAAATGAATTCGTACAAAACTTGAAAGCTGATATTCCACGAGTAAAAGTTGCGACGACTTTTCCGTCGGGCAGAAGTAGACCCGCCGGTAAGCGTATCAAACCTCGTTGCTCTATGCAATGGATGTTAGTGATTACTTCAATATTTAAAGTTGGGCGCCAGGCGCGGATTAACGCGCCGCACGAACAAATTACGTTAAAAACAATGATTTTCTTTAACGAGCAACGGCGATAAGCGCGACTAGCCCACTCTACAAACGGCAGAGGGGCGAGGTTCTTTCGAGACGCGAAATACTGATTTGGAGAGAGGAGTCTGAAATCGGACGGTTATTGAGAACACATAAATTTCATAACAAATAACATTTAATTATATAGATTAGGTTAAATGATATTAAATGAGATTGACGCCGGGTGATAGGCGCCTTAACAATCCCGCGAAGGGGAGACATTCTTTTATCTCTGTGAGAGGCTTCAGGATTTGGCTGTTCGACTCGCGGAAATCCGCGTACTCTCGTCTCACACGGTATAATATTCGGCGTGCAAGTTCGATCACTCTCATTAAATACAGCTGTTACTATTAACTCGACTTTAACCTTTCTCCTTAACGGTTAGCCTACAATACGAGTTCTGTCTTAATATTATTCTCACGGTTCGGATAGTAAACGCTCGACAGAAGGCCGGGGCGAGAAATACGCGATAGGCTAACTCCAAAAATTCTAACACTCGGTACAGCAATACACAAATAGACGCGAAATTATCATTTATGGACGAGAGACATTATTTAACGCAAGACGACTTTCGGCTCGGCAGCCCCGAGGGGGATAGCATGGTGAAATCTTAATTTACAGAAACGGTAGTCAGCGGGGCCCGGCCAAAATCTAACCTCACATGATAGCGCGAGGCATCTCGAGATAAGCTATATTCGTTACGCAAAATATGCGGGTTCTTAATTCCGCGAGGCTCGGGCCGCCTGCTGATACCGCTCTTACCGCGAAGTCGAAGTGGTGGTCTTACAAATCGCTGGTACGCCCGTAGTGGTCCTCGAGGTTCCGCCTAGGTTGCCAACTCGCCGAACAGTGACGACAGTGAGGCTCGCCGGACAGCGGTGACATTCCGCGCATCGTCCTGCGCATGTAGATCCTCGCTATCGATTAGCGATTCTTGATCCTTCGATGTTTACTAGATCTCGATGCTCGTGTCGCTCCTCGATACTTCGGCCCTTGGTGACGCTTCTCCGAGGTGACTCCGGTCTCTCTCTTAGGGCAGCTGCCGTTAACGCCCCTCGCGGCCTTTTCCGTTTACGGATCCAAACCTTCTCTGAATCGGCCGGGAACTGATCAGGTTCCGACCTGATTCTGCTTTGGCTCGTTACGACAGCTTCTTTTTCGGGTACTCCACTCCGGGTCTTCGGCGTGTGAGAGCGCGCTTCCCTCTCGGGCATCATCTCTCTCGGTGCGTCCACCGGCCTTGATATGCTCCAAATCTGCAATTGTATCTACGGTAGCGACTTTGTCTGGAATCTAATTGTTTATTCAAGGATATTTTACTTGACCTTGTTCCGGATCTGTCTACACGCCGTCCGAGCCTCCGTCGTCCTGTCTGCTGAGTCCCTCGCAGGTCCCACGAAGGCTGCTCCACTTTAATCACAATATGGGAGTTTGGCCACTCACCACGACTCGCATAATTCGTTACAACGCAAAATCTACAATCTCAAAAAGAGAATTAAGAGGGAGAGGTCGTCGCCCCCCACGGTGGGGTTTCCGACCTCAAATTTCCCTCCTCGATCGGGCTTTCTCGCCCTTGTGACGGACCTCAAAATGTCACGTCACAAAGTTGAAGCTCTTAAAAAAGAATTACATAAATTTACTTCTTTGAAAGAAATTGAAAAATCTAATTATAGCATACAACTTCTGTTTTAACAGATAAATCAGAAACGCAACTTGATTTATCAGCTTGTGTTACAAATTCTACTAACGTGTCAGTTACAACGGAAAGTAAGTATGCAATTAAAATTTAGAATTGAAATAGCCATCAGTAAATTAAAAGTTTAATTTTATGATATTAATAAATTAGGAAGAAATATTTTCAAATCTTAAAGAAATTTGACATAACATTCTTATTCTAATTATTTTATATATATATGTATATATAATATATATATATTTATTAGTTAGATGATGAGATTGTGTTAAAATATTTATAAATAACAAAAGAAATAAAAAATTTGTATGTTAAGTAATGATTGTGACATTTGATACACTTATTATTTTTAAAAAAACAATTCTTAAAAAATTAATAGAAACAATTATATTATCATTATTTATTATTATATTTTATATCATCATTTTTATTACTTTTTTTATGTACAGGTTATAATAATAGTACATTAGAAGATGAAAAGAAGTTAGATAAATCTCGTACACTTTTAAAAAACTATAATATTGTTAAGAGCTCATCTACAAAATGCATTTTAAGAACACAGAGCAGTGCTTCAACAGCTTATTACATGAATAGTGAGAAAGTTTTAAATAAAAGTGAAATAAATAAAAACAAAAGTCTAAATAAAGGTAAATTATTAATCAAATAACAATAATTTTTTTATACTTTTTATATCGAGATAATTAATTGGTAATTTTTATTTTAAAAGATAGAAGTTTGTTGATCATTTTATGTATTATATAAAACAGAAAACATTTGCAACATCAGAATATACATATGTACGAAATATATACGTGTGTTAGTGACATATTATATATATATATATATATATATATATATATATATATATATATATATATATATACCTAATGTATTTTATATGTGCGCCTTAAAGCTTGTTTCTGTTATATAACATTATAAATAGATTTCTATCTTGAATTTTGTCTAAAATTCTAGATATTGGTTATTCTAAATTAAATATAAAAAGTATTTTTCTAGAAAATATATATGATAATGTTATAGATGAAAATATTAATGTCAAAAATGTATTTGATAAAGTTGCAAATAATGGACCTACGATTATTAGTAATAATCCATTTTCTACTACTCTATTGATATTACCAGCTAACAAGATACAAAAAACCTCTTTGAATGAAAGGTAAATAAAAAATTTTTTATTTCTTATTAATAATAATAATTCAAACAAATTATATAATTCAAAAACATAATACAAAGAACAAGAATGCGATACATGCAATTTCTCATAGTTTTTTCATTCTGAATGTTTAAAAATATTCTATCACTTTTGTTATCAATTTTGAAAAATTCAAAGTTAGAAAAGGAGTTATTTTGATGCACTTTACCGTTATAAGATGCAGTTATAACTATGTTATGTTATAACTATGATATATGATGTTATAACTACATCTTATAACTTGTTAGGAAAGTTTTTTTCATAAAGTAATTAAATTAATTATAAGAATTTTATCAATAATAATAAACATAAAAAATTTATTTTTAAAGTTGAAAGTCTTATAATATACTAATATTAAAGATAATTCTTTTTAAATTCTTTTTCATACAAAATTATAACATAATAAAGTCCTTATACATTATACATAATAACATAAAATAGTCCTCTTTTTGTATTTGTGTTCGATAAAAACTATTTTCTTTTTTGTAAAATTATGTTATTAATAATACCATATTCTGTTAATTAATAGTGACCTGTTATCAAAAAGTCAAATATCAACTATAAATAAATCAATAGAATCAATAAATAACGAATTGAATTGGAGTTGGAATGGAAATGAATTAGTGGTACCTCAATGCGAAGATATTCAAGACAAACAATTTGAAAACTTGGCTTTTAGATCAGATTGGTAAATCAATTATTTATAAAAGAATACGTTGTCTTTTTTATGTCTTTTTTATGATTATAATTTTAATGATTAATGTGGTTCTTAATGTATTAAACTTTAACAAACTTTAACTTTTTAGGGACAATGACGGAGCAATTTTGAATGATACATTACACAATTTAACAGAACAAAACAATTTAGACATGGATTCTAAACAATTGTATGGAAAAAACTTATTGGCTCATTCTTCAGTAAAATGTAACTTTTTTTTTTAATTTATTATTGTTAAATTTTACAATTTTTACAATTAAATTTTAATCAACATTTACAATATTTTAATTATTTTAGATTCTCAAAATAACGATAACTTTTCTGAATCACATAGTGAATATATTTTATCTGAATATTCATCTGAAGAATAAGATGAACATATCTCAAACAATACATCTGCAAATAAAATTTCAAAAAAAAGTGATTCTTTTAATAATTATGGATTAAATATTTCATTAACAACGAATATTTATGGCAAATCGTCACGCAATAATGAAGACATGTATATTGAATCAGCTCCACCAAAAGGATCTAAACGTACTTTTAGAAAACATTTCTGCTTATTTTGCAAAACGTGGCAATCCAAAATTAGTCGGCATTTAGAGAGAAAACATAAAGAGGAAAAACGAGTAAAAGATTTTATTGATTTACCAAAAAAGTCTAGTGAAAGAAAAAACTTAATTAATATGTTACGAAAGGAAGGAGATTTTTATTATAATACTAATAATGACGTGAATAGTGGTGAATTGATAATTTGCAGAAGATCTGCCGAAAAATGTAAAAACACTGCGCGAGATTATATTGCTTGTCCAAAATGTAAAGGATTCTTTAATAAATTAAATTTAAGGCACCATACAGCACATTGCATTGATCAAAAACGTAAAGGTACTAAAGTTTGTCATGTTCTTAGTCGGCAAATAATGGGTAGATACGCAAGCCAAGCTGACAATATTTTACGCCAAATAGTAATGCCACGATGTCGTGACGACAGAATAACACGTCTTATTTGTTATGATCGATTAATTATGGAACATGGAAATAAACTTTGTTTAAAATATCCATCTCCCCATCATCATGATATGATACGACAACGATTAAGACAACTTGGTCGTTTCCTTTTAGAAATTAGACAGCATTGTCAAGATATTGATGACTTGTCATAATTAAAATATTGTAAATGTTGATTAAAATTTAATTGTAAAAATTGTAAAATTTAACAATAATAAATTTAAAAAAAAAGTTACATTTTACTGAAGAATGAGCCAATAAGTTTTTTCCATACAATTGTTTAGAATCCATGTCTAAATTGTTTTGTTCTGTTAAATTGTGTAATGTATCATTCAAAATTGCTCCGTCATTGTCCCTAAAAAGTTAAAGTTTGTTAAAGTTTAATACATTAAGAACCACATTAATCATTAAAATTATAATCATAAAATCATCCAAAATATTATAAAATATGTATTGATGTCATAAATATTCTTGCTGGTTTTGATACTACAACAAGAACTTATAAAATTCCGTCATTAGCAACCTCATTAGGCACTTTATTAAAAACTACAGGAAAGACATTAATTTCTTTGACAATATTTGAAGATAATGTAAAACAAAAACAAGTAAAAAATTTTTTAACTTTGTTAAATAATGAATATGGTCCAGCAGTTAATAAAGTTGCTTTAGAAACACAACAGCAATTACAAAGGAAAAAGAAAGTTATTCTTCCTTCCATTAACAATATAAAAAAATTAGACAACTTTTTAAAATCACAACGTACTATAGTTTTGAATAATCTAAAACAAAAGTATTCATTTAAAGACTGGCTAAAGCTCTCTGAAAGTACATTAATATCAATGCAATTGTTTAATAGACGAAGAGCAGGAGAAATGGAAAGGACTTTAATTGAAAATTACAAAAATTATATAAAAATTGACCCAGAGACAAATATGGATGCGTTTAATGCACTTTCGTTTGAATGTCAAAAAATAGCGATGGAATATGTGCGATTTACGATACGTGGAAAGTTGAACCGTACTGTATCTGTTTTATTGGATTCGGAACTACAAGAATGTGTAGAACTAATTCTTCAATACAGAAAAAAAGCTGGTGTTAGTTCAGCAAATCCTTATGTTTTTAGTATTCCCAATACAGATCTTCGTAAACAGGCATATTTAAAAGCATGTGATTTAATGCGCAAATTTTCAATTGAATGTGGAGCTGATCAGCCTGAAACTTTACGAGGTACTACTTTACGTAAGCACGTAGCAACATTAGGAGTTAACTTGAATTTGACAGATACCGAGATATCGGACCTTGCTAATTTCATGGGACACGAGGAAAAAATCCATCGTGAACATTATAGAATGCCAGTAGTTCATCGAGAAATTTTACGTATGTCCAGATTATTACAATTTGCGAGTGGCAAAAATGAAAATGAAAATAATCCCAATAATATAAAAAAAAATGATAAAGTTGTAAATAATACTTTGGAAAATAATATGATTTCAAGTACTTCAAATGATAGTAAGTATTTTATGCATTTCTTGGACAATTTAATTATAAAAGATCTAAAATATACTACATATAGAAACTTATAAATAAAAATTAACTTTTAAAAATTTATTTAAAAAAGGCTTACATTGTTATATTAAATTTGAATAATTGTAAATTATAAATCTGTTGATTAATTTGAAATTAAATGTTACTTCTCAACAACTTATTAACAAATTTCTAAAATATTATTAAATAAATTTCTTTTTATTTGTATCTGTTTTACATTATCCACAATATATTTCCACAATAAAATAAAAAATATTAAAGAAGAAAGTACAACAAAATTTGTTCTTTGATAGCCATAATATTGTATAAATAAAATATTAATATATGATATCAAAATTTGCATATAGTACAGATTTATATAATTTTTATTATTATAACATTTCAGATTTGAATGATAATTTTTATTTAAGTGACAGTGACACTGATACAGAAAAATACTTCTTTCGGAAAAAAAAACGTTCTAGTAAGTTTGATAAAAAAACGGTATAAGAATTGTGTGATTAAATATTTTTTGTTCCTTATTTTATTAATGTTCTATATTTTTTACTTATTGTTAGCATCACCATATGGAAAGTGTAAAAGAGTACATTGGAATGAAACCGAAAAAAAGATTGTTCAAAAGATTGTTGAAAAAAATTAGATTCTGTTGGAAATTATATCCCGAAAAATAAATTACCATTATTGCATGAAATTCAAGAATTAATTAAAAAGAATCCAATAGCCTTAAAACGCAGAACTGCTCCTATGATAAAAGCGTGGTTAATGAATCAGAAAAAAAAGCAAAAGTCTGTCAAATCTTAATTATTTTTTATTTTTAGCTATACTTAATTTAATTTTTTGTACGTATTTTGCATTAAAAGAATAATCAAAATATTTATAAAATGTTCTTACATTGTAGAGTATAAAATATATCAACAAATTTAATTTTTATTTTAAAGAGTTATATGTTCTACAATTAAAATTTTATTTTCTTACTTAAATGTTTTTTTAAGATATTTTATTTACTTTTAAGTACATACATTATATTTTACATACGTACATTACATTTTAATATTATTATCCATATTTTTATTAGATTTCTTTATTTTATCGATATCAACTGATAATTGATTAACAATTATAAGTAATCACAAATAACCATATGTTTTTATTTTGTTCCATTTAAAATTTAACACGTTTTAAAATATAGCGTTGGCTAGTGCTAAACAATTATATCTTAAACTTATATATCTATAAGTATATAAGAGTAATAGTATAAGTATAAAGAAAGTACAAAGTACACAGTACAAATATAAGTACAAAATAGAAATATAAAGAAAGAATTATATCTTAAGAAGTGAAGAATATTATGTTTATTATAAATATATATTTTTATTATCTTTTCCTACATTTAGTATATTTTTCAAAAAGAGATTGTTAAAATATATGTCAAATATCTTTAAATACATTTTTTTATTATCTCCACATTACGCTCTTTTTATTTCTTGTATTTTTCCTATTTGTTTTAAATGCCATATTCTTATCTTGCGATATCAATAACATATAATCTAGGCTATTAACAATAAATTAATGATATATAAAACAATATTTAACAATATTTATATATTTATATAAATGTACTTAAATATTTATTTATTATTAGATAATTTTGATAACGGAATTTTTTTATTATATTAGTGCTTTGCAATAGTAAATGCCTTGCAATAATAATACTTTTCTTAATCTTTTTGTCATTATCAACGCTTCAATTTTGTAAGAAAAGATGGATTAAAACATCCATTTTTTATTATAAATATTATAAATTTTATTACAAATGTTATATAAAAGACTAAAGGCATTGCATACATATACAAAAAATAATTTAATAATTATTTGTATTAATTTTAAAATAATTCCTTAAATTTTGAATCATATAATATTTGTAAAAAAGATTATATACAGAGTGTCCGGTAACTCGCGGACCAACACTCGTAAGCAGGTAAAACATAATAAACTGAACAGAAAAGTTCTTTACCATTTTCTTCTATAACACTTAATTAAGGAGTAATTACTGAATAAAGCAGGCCAATCAGCGCCGACTTTTAGCCGGACGCACGTCAATGATTCGCGCGCTTGCTAGTGTGCGTGGCTCACTAACGAAAAACGAACCTATATTTTAATATATTTAGATCGATATGTATAGTAAGAGGACCGGAATATACTTATACATTTTACATTAAAATAATGATAAATATGATAAAGATTTCATGAGTAAGTTTTGATTGATAATATTTTTACAGTATGAATCCGAAAATTGCACCTTAAAACCGTTTAAACATAAATTGAAAAAAGCTTTTTAGATATATATTGGCTTATATTGTACTTTAAGAGGACCTGCTATTTCTTTTACATTTTACTTTAAAACAATGGTAGATAACGATTCGTAGAATAAGATCTTTTGATAGACAATTTATTGTACTGCGGAAAAAAATATTATCACATTATTAATTCAAATAAAGCAGAAATTAGAAAATAATATATTTTAATACGTATATTGACCTATTGTATAGTAAGAAGACCGGTATATGTTTTGCATTTTACAGTAAAATGCTCACAATTCGCTCAATAAGACACTCTCGATTGGCAGTTTTTAGCGCTATTATAAGCCTATAATTCCGAAAATCGCTATCTTAAGCTGTTTAAGTATAAATTGAGAAAAAATCTTTCAGATATATATTGATCTATCGTACTTTAAGGGGATCCTAAAGACCTTCCTGTTTTACCGACTTTTTATGTACATGTGTGTGTGCAAGCTTGTACATACACAACGCACCTATAGAAATAGTAGAATCGAGTTATCTTTTACATTAGACTTTGAAACTCATTTCTGACAGCTGCATATCGTTCTTTCACGTAATTCCTAGAGCGCTGGCTACTTATTTTGTGTATGCAAACTATACAATTGTTATAATAACTGAATTTGTTTTTGAGGTGACCATTGAAATATATACCATACTGGAACGAGCACGCCTTTGTTCTCGACCGGTCAGATGGAGATAGCTGTTCGGACCCGGATCTCTCTATCTAACCAACAGTTTTGGTCACGTGTTCACAACTACTATTAGTCGAGAGTAGACGAGATAGAAAGAGAAATCCGGTACCGAGTCACTGCCTTGTCTGACCGTTTTGTCGAATGGAGGGGGTAGCCTGTACTCGTTCCAGTATGGTATATAGTTCAATGGAGGTGACACTAGAAGTCGATAATAAATCTGTATTTTTTGAGTTTTTGTTATTTTTTTGTATGAAACAATAGCCAGCGCTGTGTGTTACTGTTTGTACTTCAATTATAGACAAGGATTTTGCAATCCGTACAATCCAAAAAAAGATAAATCGATTCTACTAAATTTATTAATGTCGGTACAACAGGAAGGTCTTTAGGATCCCCTTAAGAGGACCGGTTGTTTTTTTTACATTTTGTTTGCAAACAATGGTTGATAACGATTCGTAGAATAAGATATTTTGATAGACAACTTATTGTACTACAGAAAAAAATATTATCACATAAATCATTATCTCAAGTTAAACAGAAATTAGAAAAAAATATATTTTAATACGTATATTGATCTATCGTATAGTAAGAAGACCGGTATATTTTTTGCATTTTACAGTAAAATGCTTACAATTTGCACGATAAGACACTCTCGATCGGCAGTTTTTAGCGCTATTGAAAGCCTATAATTCCGAAAATCGCTATTTTAAGCCGTTTAAGTATAAATTGAAAAAAAATCTTGCCGATATACATATATTGGCCTATCATACTTTAAAAGGAACGGTTGTTTTCTTACATTTTGCTTGAAAACAATGGTAGATACGATTCGTAGAATAAGATCTTTTGATAGGCAATTTGTTGTACTATGAAAAAAAATATTAACACATAAATCATTATCTCAAATTAAGCAAAAATTAGAAAAAAATATATTTTAATACATATACGTATATAGTACATTGGCCTATCGTATAGTAAGAGAGCTGGTATATTTTACAGTAAAATGGTTACAATTTGCGGACTCTATGCCGGCAATTTTAGCGATTTTAACAGATTAATATAACACGAAATAAATTACAAAATCAACTTTCTTTTTACTTAAGCCACTTTTATTATAACCAGCACATATGTCTATCCAGACGTTAAAGAGTTAAACTGCGTAAAATGAAAAAAAAAACTTGTTAAAAAAGTATGTCTGTCATAAGGTGTCTCACCGAAACGATACAAATAGATCTCGTTATTCTGTACAAAAATATTATGCATATTATTATGCATATTATGATTATAGAAAGACATACGTATCATATTATGAATGTGATTATAGGAAAACGTACATTTTTTGCATTTTTATATGTTATGTTTGCATTTGCATATGTTAAAACAATGGTAGATAGCAATTCGCAAAATAAAATTTTCTAATTTACAATTTCTCGGAATATCAAAATGTTTTATAACGTAAATCACAATTTTCGAGTTGTTTGGATATAAATTAAAAAAAAAACTGTTATATGCATATAAATATTATATTGTAAAAGTAGCATGTTTTTTTTTTACATTTTTCATTAAAGTTATGGCAAACTAAAATTTGCAGAGCGAAATCTTTTCCATCAATTTCATCAAGTATTTCAAAAATATTATCCTGTATATCGTTATTTTAAATCGTTTATTTATGTTTTATGTAAAAATATGTTATAATTGTCTATACAAATTTTTTCCTATGTAATATTTCTTTATATGCTTTAAACTGCACGAAATAATAGATAACTTTCAAATAAGTTCCAAATAAAATTTTATTACATGCGAATCGTAACAAATTAAATTGGGTGTGCGTATATGGTCTTCACAATATACAATACATATAAATAAAAAGGTCCTCATAATACACGTCTTGTGTACTTTAAAGGATGGTACTCATAATATACGAAAATTGATAAAAAAATTGTGCGGTCCGGTCTACATAATATACGTTGCGTATAAAATATTATGAGCACCGTCCTCATAATAACGTTTGGTCTACATAATATACGGTTATTTAATGAAAATGTCCTCACAATGTACGTTTCACATACCTATATATATATATATATATATATATGTATGTCAATCGTATACTTCGACGACAATTTTAGGCACGCATTGGCAGCTTCGACGACTTCTGGCTACTTTGACGACCGTCGTTAAAATTTTTACCGTTTAATCGTATACTTTGGCGACTGTCGTTAAATTAACCCGTAATAGTGAAAAGGAGATTTTCACGACACTGTATAGTTTGACGACATGCAGTACAGTGGCGATTTTGACGACGTTAAAAAAAACTGTATTATTGTAAAAACTTATTTCATCTTAACGAAAACGCATTTATTTGATATAATTTAAGTTAGAAACAAAATATACAATGTTTATTTGTCCCAAACAAAATTCGGAGACTTTATAAAATGTTAAAAAATATGATATATCATTTCAGCTACATATTTTTTCTTAAAGACAACTATGTTTTTTACACCAATTGATTCCTCTTATTATTTTGTGCATAAAAGTGTTAAGGTAAGATAATTGAAAAATGAATAACAAGAAATTTTATAGTTTATGTAAAATTAAAGTATAAAATATCTCGTAAACCATTCATTTTCTGGCCATCCTACCCTAAAAGCTGTCGTATATATAATTAATTATATTATATACTATATTTTATCATATTTTACATATATTATACTATATATACTATATATATTATTAGATATACTATATATATTGTAAAAAAATAAAAAAAATATTTAAAAAATAAAAATATTTATTAAAAACGCAAAAAAACTTGGCGCTGCTACACCTCAAAGTGATGAAATTAACATGTAGTTTACTGTAGCAGCGCCAAGTTTTTTTGCGTTTTTTAATAAATATTTTTATTTTTTAAATATTTTTTTTATTTTTTTACAATATATATAGTATATCTAATAATATATATAATATATATAGTATAATATATGTAAAATATGATAAAATATAGTATATAATATAATTAATTATATATACGACAGCTTTAAGTACAAGAGTTTTATAGAAGAGTTTTATAGAAATAGTGTACAAGTTTTTTCATAGTTCTTTAGTCCCACTTGGTGCCATTTCCTGATATCATATTTTTTTGTAAAAAGTATATAGGATAGCTTTTTTTGAAAATTTTAATATATATGACAGGTTTTTTTGAAAGGTTTAATATATACGACAATTTTTTTGAAAAGTAAAACAATACTGTTTTGTTTTAGTTGTAACAAGAACGTGTACTTGGCGCCTTTTTTTACCTTTTTTTAAAAAAGGTAATTTTTTGATAGATATCATTTCTTTTTTTTTAATAATATATATACGACAGTTTTTTTTATTTAATATATACAACAATTTTTTTGAAAGGTAAAACACTGTTTTGTTTTGATTGTAATAAAATTGACTGGAAATTATAAATATTGTTGGAACTAACTTAGTATACATAGAACAGAAATATTAAACTTTGAGTTATTTTATTTTATTTATTTTAGACAAATCATACACTAAAGTCTCTAAACAATTGTCACATAAGGCATAGTGATAATTAGTATGATTGTATAAATTTTAATTTTATCATACTTTCTGTCAAAAAAGCACATGATTCGAGACTTTAGTGTATGATTTGTCCAAAATAAATAAAATTAAATATCAAAGTTTAATATTTTTGTTCTATGTATACTAAATTAGTTCTAACAATGGGCTTGTTCGTTTTAGCTACACTGGGGCTGCTCTGGGTCTGCTCTACACAGGATAATACAGGACAGATAAATAGTTTGTCCTGTATTATCTTGTTTAGAGCAGACCCAGAGCTGCCCCAGTGCAGCTAAAACGAACAAGCCCATTATTTATCATTTCCAGTCAATTTCATTCTGTTCTGTCTGTCCACTAACCACAGAATACTGAGGCCTACGTTCGGAAACCTCACACTCTGTGTAGTGTGGTGATTTTCAGTGGAGAAGTAGTGGGGATATCGTGTGCCTTCGGGTGTAGAGTGTTTCCGAACAGTTGGTTGTGCGTTGATGGATATTTTGATTTCGATCGTGTCATCCGGACAATCTATAGTGACACTAAAATCTAATTGTCTTCGCGTTTCGATCTCCTTGTCCCACGATCAATCTTTTTAATTTCAATCTAGGAATCTCAGGAATTTTTTGGCGCACGCACTTCTAAGTATTATATAATTACAAAATATGTACTCATATCAGTCGCTACATTATACGACAAATGCAAATTTATAAATGTATGTAGGTTCATATATTGCGATTTGTATATAATTTTCAAAGCTAAGCAGTTTTATTTTTCCTAGTGAATATCTTTGCCATTCTAAGGTTACGTTCGAAAACGTTACTCTTGAATCACACTGACTCCCCTTGCTTTTTCGGCGAGTGGTTTCGTGGCACACTGGTGGTACTCGTTCAACGTTTTCGAACGATTCACCCGAATGCACATTAAGTACCACTAACGTGTTTCCGAACGGTTATTGTGTGTTGGTGTGCACACAGTGTGTGTTTCCGAACGCAGCCTAAGAGTGTTGTCAACATGTCTTGCTACACTTCTGCACTTTAAGATCGAAAAAAATTTTTTTCATAAATAATACTATTATTTTGATATACACTATCTTTATTCGTCTCCACAACACGTTATATATACATTTTACGACCGATATTAATTATATCAACGTTAATTAATATCATCAAAGCTGCGAGCTGACAGGTCTGAGCGCTGCCATATTAGAAATAGAAAAGGAAAGACGTCTTTTAGAAAAAGAAATCTGAACGCATTAGTTGAGTGCGTTCTGATTGGTTGCGTGCTGACGACGCTGACCAATAAGACATGCGTTACATTTTAGCGTGACATCCGAGAAAAATAATGATTTTTTAGATTTCTCGACTTTGGATGCATATATCTTGATTTATAAAGCACACAGAGCAAAAACAAGCATATTTTTCTTATGTAATTTGGGTATGCGCTTTCGATTAAACCTATTACCAACTGAATCGGCCCAGCCGTTATTGAGATCCGATAATCTCGGCTCATCTGAACCTTCCGTCTCGCGTAAAGATACACGGTCGGTCTTGCGCTGCGCGTGAACTTGGCGCGAGACACTATCGTGTCTCTTGATAATTATACTGTACCTTTTCGCAAATAAAACTTCGGATATTGCTAAAATAATCAAGTTTCTTCCAGTTAACACAAAAGTACGCCTACTCAATGTCATTTTGTTGGAAGATTATAAGATTTGGAAGATTTACAGATATTATTGGGTTTTTAGTATCAAACATATCTATAATATGTATTTATTTGCAAATCTTGATCATCCAACAAAGTATTATAACATTGAGAAAGCATATTTTCTTATTAACTTGAAGGAGTTCAATTATTTTAGAAACATGGAGCAAGTTTTTATGAGTATTTAATACGATACATTATAATTAGGAGCAAGTATTTTTTATATTTTCATAGTGATTACAATACAAGAGTATACAAACGCAACGTAAGTCTGACAATTTACCAATTATTATTCAATCTCTTTTATCTTCAGTAAGATCTTAAATTTAAACTTTATATTAAATAATGTTACATTTTATCATAAGTATTTGATAATAATGCAGTCTTGCTTTTTACTTTTATATTAGATATTAATACATCAATAAGTTTTAACGATGAAAATAGAAACAACAAAGATTGAGAATTCGTACATCAATTTTGTCAGAATAATTGTCATCATCAGTATTCAGTCTTTTATTAGGTTGAGTGAATAGTTAGGGTGACGTCCCATGGTATGTATTTTTTGCGGAACGCGTATCGCGTAACCAATCAGAAGCTTTGTATAAGCATAACAAAACATCATTTCATTTATACTATGCTACTGATTGGTTACGCGATACGCGTTCCGCGAAAAATACAAGCCATGGGACGTAACCCTTAGAAAACACAATAGCATATGTTGCAAAAAATGCATTATTTCTAGTAAAACTGCACAGATCTCACAACTAAAAATAAAAAAAATTGGTTAATTACTGGAATACTATTAGGCATATATTTCGTGTATATTCTATATATACTCTTGTATTATAAACAATTAGGCACGATTGCACCAACGTTATTTTGGCTTTAAGCGAGATTTAAATATGTATTTGTCTTCATTTATTTAAAAAAAAAGATAAAGATAGACACATATTTAAGTCTCGCTTAAATTCAAAATAATGCTTGTGCAATCTAGCCTTAAACAATAAAAAAAAATTAGCTTCTAATTATAATGTATCTCATTAAATACATTTAAAAACTTGCTCTATATAACTATACAACAAATAATTATATGGAAATAGTAATCTTTGTTAATACGGTTAAGTGATGCAGCTCAAGAAGATAGCGAAGAATTTAAAGTTTATTAATTGGAGTAATTGTTTATACACTTGGCAAATAAAGTTTGTAAAAAAAGAACAGATCATGAGATGAAGTATACTCCTGTTTATGCCAGATATAAATTCACATGCTTTACATATGTTTTTGAAAGTGGTCTTGAATGTTCTTTTCACAAATACACTGATAAAGGATGTGAATGCTGCAGTCAATCTGTGCTACAGCAATGGGTATAGACATTTTGCGAAGAATTATGTAAATCACTTGAAGTAATTATGCATCCAAAAATACATTATTCCATATAATTGAAAAATTACTGCATAGATTTCACAACTGAAAATAAAAGAGATTGATTAATGACTGAAATACATATTATTAAGCATATATGTTGCGCATACTCTATACATACTCTTGTATTATAAACAAAAAAAGTACTTGCTTCTAATTATAATGTATCCTATTACATACACTTAAGAACTTGCTCCGTGTTGCTAAAATAACCATGCTCCATTATGTAAGCACAAAAGAATGCTTATTCAACGTCACATCGTCGGAAGAACAAGATTTGGAAGACTTATGGATCCACTTACAAAGCACAACAATATTACTTTCACCTCCTTAAAATTAAAATAAACAAAATATGATAATAAGTATGTAGCGCAACATTAAGATCTGATTCGTACAGCAATTATACCAGAATAATTGTCATCATCAGCATTCATTCTTCCTTTAGGTTGAGTGAATAGTCAGAAAACACAATTTTTAAAATTACGATCTCATATTGCAGTTACATCTTTCCCCTTAAGTACTAATACATGTTGTACAGACAGCATATGCATTATTTTGAGCAAAATTGTAGAGATCTCATCACTGAAAATAAAGGAGATTGATTAATGGTTGGAATACTGTTAAGTTTATGCTGCATATATTTCTACATACCCTTGTATTATAAACTATACTGCACAAAAAAATACTTGCTTCTAATTGTAACGTATCTTATCTTATTATCTTATTACGTACACTTGCCACATTTCGCGTAAAGAACCAAATTCCTTTAAGTTAGCACAAAATATGCTTACTTAATGTCACTTAAAAGATTTAAAAGATTTGCAGATATGTTTGATATTAAAAAAACACGATAATGAAGTATTAAGACAATGATACACGTGAGGTTAAGATATCTTTCATGCAATGTAGAGAAACGTAGGATTGCAATATCTTTATTTCTTATATATAGATATGTATTTTTGTTTTTTGTATGCTGTTATGTCTGTAAACAATTAATCATTCTACTTACATTTCTGTAAGACTTCCTAATCTTGTTCTTTATACAAAGTAACATTGAGAAAGCATTCTTGCCAATTTGAAGAAGTTTAATTATTATTTTACAACATAAAGCAAGCTTTCATGTGTATGTAATATAATACATTGGGTTTGTTCTTTTTAGCTGCAACAGGACTTACTAAAACACAATAGTACAAGCCAATCTGTCCTGTACTACTCTTGCATGCAGTTAGATCAAGTCTATAATTGATGTCGTAAGCTTTAAGTCATCAGAAATTAATCAATCACAAACGAATAAATAGAGAACAATCTGTGATGATTCGCAACTTCTTACGGCTTAAGGATTACTAGACTTATTGTACATTCGTTCTTTTCAAAACAGATTTCGTAATTTCATATAATGTCACCGCCGTGTAACAAATTATTATTTCTTTTACAGAAAAAAATTTAAATGTAAATTATACAGAAAAACAAAATAATCTTAACAATGTCCCAATAATTAATTAATCTCTTTTATTTACAGACATAAATGTTTTATATCACTGTGATTGCATAAAATAAACCAGTAAAAATTAACTATTTATTAACTATTTATATGTCCGGTATTTTTCAATTTCAGTCGTAGTTATTTGCATTTAAATTTAACGAAACGTACTCATGCGTGTCCGCGCCTGTTTGTGCATGTTCCTATGTGTTCGTACATGGACGTGCATGCATGAGCAAGCATGCGTACGCTCGTGACTGTGTATGAGAGAAATCTATATTAATCTTGATAACCTCCTCTATTAAAATTAATCTGAATAAAAATTGATAAAAATGTACGCTTTAGTCAAATTTTTTAATAATATTTTATTGAATATTATCAAAAAATTTGTTATGTGTGTAAGTCAAACACAATCATTGTTAAAAAAGATATTACCAAAGCGTTGTATAGTGATAGACGTAGATACCCAGTGAACGTTTTAGCAAGAAATGGCAAGGATCATATTTTCTAACTATATGATTAATTTAGCAACACGGGGTAAGTACTTAAGTGAATGTAATAAGATACATTATAATTAGAAGCAAGTGTTTTTTTTGTTTAATTGTTTATAATACAAGTATACATATATAAAGTATATGTAACACATATGCTTCATCGTATTTCAGTCATTTATCAATCTCTTTTATTTTCAGTGGTGAAATCTGTAGTTTTGCTGGAAATAATGCAATTTTTTCCTATGCAACATATACTAGTGTTAGAAACATACGCTACAATGTTTTCTGACTATTTATTCCACGTAAAGCAAGACTGAATGCTGATAATGACATTTATTCTGATAAGATTGCGGTACGAATGAGATCTTAATATTGCGCTGCATATTTATGTTATATTTTGATTATTTTTAATGTAAGGAGGTTCAAGTGATATTCTTGTGCTTTGTAAGCGGATCTGTAAGTCTTGCAAGTCTTGTTTTTTCGAAGAAGTGTGATTGTATAAGCATCCTTTTATGCTTAAAGGAACATGATTATTTTAGTAACATGAAACAATTTCTTTTGTGTATGTAATAAGATACATTATAATTAAAAGCAAGTGTTTTATTTAGTGTTTTTAATACAACAGTATTAAACAATAATTGTTTTTAATACAACAGTATATATAGAGTATACGCAACATATATGCCTAATTGTGTTTCAATCATTAATTAATCTCTTTTATTTATAAAAGTAAAGAGCAAGAACATATTATTATTAAATACTTACGATAAAATAGTAATCATAATTTTCAATTTTAAAGAAACTCGCCTAATTGTATTCGAGTGTCTTCGTTTCCAAAAGATATATATATAGCTTTGTTTTGTGCTGCTGTCTCTTTATGTGTATTTTCATCGACAGATCCTACCTTGTATTAATACCTAATATAAAAATAAAAAGCAATACTGCATTATAATCTTATACTTATGATAAAATATAACATTATATATATTTAATACAGATTTTAAATCTAAGATCTTACTAAAGGTAAAAGAAATTGAATAATAATTGGAAAATTGTCAGACTTACGTTGCGTTTGTATACTTCTTGTATTATAATCATTATAAAAAGTATAAAAAATGCTTGCTCCAAATTATAATATAATGTATCTTATTAAATACACATAATATATCGATATGTTTGATACTAAAAACTCAATACTATATGTAAGAGAGTCTCTCCCTCCTTCCCACTTCCCCCCCCCTTCTCACTCTCTTCCAATCTTATAATTTTCCGACGAAGTGAATGATATGATTGAGTAAGCGTACTTTTATGCTAACTGGAAGGAATTTGGTTATTTTAGCAATACCAAAGTTTTATTTGCCAAAAGGTGCAGTATAATTATTAATTATATATAATATTGTATTACATTAATATAGTAGTATTCTAAAAAGAAAATAATGGTACAAAATGCATTGACTGAATAAAAATACAATGTAAAATTAAAAGATGATTTTTTTGCTTGCAGTCAGGCACCGCGGAAGTATTTTTTATCTGAGGGGGCAAAATTTATAAAGGGGATACATAATATATTCATAATAAATATATGTATATATATGTAACTCCATTCAAACACCAAATAATAGGCCACTTAGTGGGTAGTATAAATGTACAAAAAATATTTTGTTCTAATTAATTTAATGCGCTTAATTTTCTTCGTTATATAGTGTATTTCAATTGAATGAGTAAATAGTAAAAAAAAAAAGCAATAAAAAGAAGAAAAAAAGAAAAAAATAACCCATTTTTTCATCTTTGATGTAAATATTTGATACTCAATATTTTTGGTCATAAAATACTTGAAGAAAACAGAAAAATTTCAGGGGGGCTACGCCCCTCCCCCCCTGAATTATCTCTGGGTGTGCGGTCGCCCCCTCTGCCCCCCCCCCCCCAGTTCCGCGGCGCCTGTTTGCAGTACTACTAATTAATTTTCAGTCATCGTTTTGTTGTGACATCCATGACATCCTGAAAAAATACATGAAAATTATCAATTTGAAGGCATGTTTGAATTAATTACATAATAAAAAAACTAAACATTTTTCATAAAAATTAATATCTTGTAGTAAACAACAATTAAAGCAGTTGCAATTACCATAATGACATCATTCATATGTAGATTGCCGTAGAGTTTTTTGCTTATTGTGTATCCATGTTTTTATTTGCGGCGATGTTCGGTGAGATAAACATTTGTACTTTTTCTTTATTTCTTGAATTTCTCGTAAAGACGGTAGCGTTAAATTGCCCATATGTATAGCAAATGCTTGAAGGACTGTTTCTTTTTCTTTTTCTGTCCAGCGCGTCCTCTTGGTTTTGCCATAAGGAGATGCTAGAAGAAAAACCATATATATTAAAGTAATGTATATACATATTGAAATTGATAGATGATAAATCATAAAAATAGATATAAATTAAACAAATTGATAAATAATAATAATGCGCACAACCAAAATATAAATTTTAATCGAAGTAAAATACTTACTGGATCTTTTCCGTTTATTATTTTTCTGTATCTCATTCTCAATTATTATGCCATCAATAGATGTATTATGTGAGGGTACGTCTGAAATAAATATTTTGTCGCAATTAAAAATGAGTTTCGAATAAACATGCGCAAGGTGAAAAATTGAACTTGTTACGAATAATATTTTAATAATATTCTAATAGTTTTGAAATCTTCCAGCAAACAATGTATTTAGTAAGCAAGAAATCATTAGCACACAGTTATTACATGGAATGTTTCTTTTTCGAAATCAAACCGTGCGTAACTAGAAAATTAAATATTGTCATTTTTCGATAATGTGAAAAATATTATGTAACATCTTTAGTTCTTCTCTAGTATATTTTCAGTTAGGCAAAAATGGAAAATTAGCTCTAATATAATTACTTAAAGATAAATTCTCTTTGTCCATATACATCGTCGATGTATTATTGTTGTCGTTATTATTATTATTGTCATCTTCTACTTTTTCATTTTCTTCATCTTCTTCGTGTTCGCTGTCTGATGAAGATTCATTCAAATCTTGTGCATTACCTTGGACCGCCTCTAAATATTGTGATATTTTAAGAATATCTCTGCTTGCTAAGGGTTGTCTATAATGTTCTCATGTATTTTTTCTGCATGTCCCATGAATGTAGCCAAATCAGAAACATCGATATCAGAGAGATTTAATTGTATGCAATAAGTTGCCACGTGTTTCCGTAAAATCGTACCGCGTAAACTTGATGATTCAATTGCATCGCATTCTCGTGCGAATTTGCGCATTAAAATACAAGCTCTAAGATACCTGTATCTATTTTTATTAGAACCACGTAGTCCAAAAACATACGGATTTTTTTGTGGCACTTCGGCTTCTTTACGAAATTGTAAAATCGTGTTAATACATTTCAGCAATTCATTCGTCAATAATACAGGCACGGTACGTCCCAATTTCCCTCTTATGCAGAATCGACTATAATTTTCTGCTATTTTTTTATTCTCTTCTGATAATGATTCATATATGTCGCTATACATGTTTTTATTTATTTTTTCATAATGTTTAAAATCTTCGATAAGTATTCGCTCTATTTCTCCTGCCCGTCGTCTATTGAATACATGGATTGAAGTTAGTGTTACCTCTGCTAAAGAAACCCAATTTTCATAAGAAAAAGACTTTTTTAATGTCATGTAAGTCTCTTTTCTTACTTTTTCCAAATGCTTATACAATTTTTGAATATCTTGTATTGACGGGAGATTCATCTTTTTACGTCTTTTGTGCGCTGACTGTGTTTCGATGACAGTTTTATTAACACTTGTTCCAATATCTACGACTAAAAGCTTCAAAAAATCTTTTACTAATTTCTTTTTCTCTGAAGCATCTGTCTTTATGTATTCTATAATAAGTAGATTTCCCACATGTTTAAGCAATGTAGATAAATTAGCCGCTACCGCTGGAGTTTTATAAACATTTTCTTCCTTATCGTATCCTGCTACTATATTTATTGCGGAAATACAATCGTCGTACACTCTCGGATGATAGAGTGACTTGAAATCTTTAATACTTGTATTTATATTTCTTAATGCTAAAAGGAATCGACCAAGAAGGCGCAATCTTGCGCGTATCATATCGTGCTGGTGTTGTGCTGTATATTTGATACATAGTTTATTTGCATATAATATTATCAATTCATCATATCGTATAATCCTTGTTACTTCGTCCTCCCTCATTACTGGAAATACTGTTTTCGCTAATGTTTCACTTGCCAAATGGTGTATTCTGCAAGTTATTCTTCTGCCCATAATCATGATGCACTTATTTTTGCTGAAATCTTTTTTAAGACACTTTCGAGAATGATGTCGTATAGTTTGTTTTGTAAAAAACCCTTTACATTTTCCACATGCTATAAAGTCTGTAGCAGACTTATTATATTTTTCGTTAGGACGTCTGCATACGATAAGTTTTCCATTGTTAACTTCTGAGTTTGTGTTAAATTTGAAATTACCATTTTTACGAATAATATCTATTATTTTTCTTCTTTCCGGATTGCCTTTAGATAACATGGCAAACTTTTTAACTTCAGGCTCATTGCGGTGTACAATTTCCAAGTGGCGCGAAAGTTGTGTTTGTAATTTCGAACAGAAATAACAATAGTTTTGTTTTAGCGCTTTTGTATTAGACTTTTCTACATACATATCTTCATCGTTGCATGCAGATATAATATTTCCTATCGAGACATCTCCACTTGATACTGAGGCCACAGTTGTATTTAAAACTACTTTCTTTTTCTGTTGTAATTTTTTGTTGTAATCATATTCCAGTGAACGTAGTTCATCTTCAGATGGCAAATACTCCGATTCACTGCTATTTTTCTTGTCAACGTTATCTAAGATATAAAAGTATATTAAGTGAATACATACAGCTGGGGATAACATATAGCTGTAATGTCCTTGATCTGGATGCATCTTATAATAGCAGAAATATAAATATTTGCTTATATTTTTATTGTTGTTTTTTCGAAATTTTTGAAATATGATATTGTAAATATATTACAAAAATTTTACAGAAAACTATATACAGGGTGAGTCATCAAATGTTAGCTCCTTAAATAAATCCTAAAATACTTGCTATATGAAAAAATTGTTCCACAAAAGTTGTATACCCTATCCGGTATAATATTTTTTTACTCAGCGTTGGATACTTTATCAAAATCCGGAAAGAAATGTTGGGCATTCCATTAAAAAAATCGAAGGTGACCTTTGTATCTCTCGATAAAAAGCAAGATAGCAAAAAAATGATTATTGTACTATATGTATTTTTGATACCATGCAACTTTTGTTTGAATAAGTTTTTCATATAGCAAGTATTTTACGATTTATTTAAGGAGCTAACGTTTGATGATTCATCCTGTATGTCAGTGTCCCATGGGAAGTTGTTGAAACTAATTAGCTATTATTTTTAAATGCATATAGGAAGCAGGAAAAATATAATACTTTCTAACAGAGAACATTTTGCAGTTTTATCTACATATAAACTAAAGACAATATTTTTATCATTAAATAAACGTTTATAAAAAATGCCAAATATCGCTTATTTTAACAATATATATTTTTGAAATGTGCATTGTCAGAATTATAACAAAAATAAAGTTATAGTTTCTCTTCCGGAAACTATAACTATAACTGTAACTTTTGTTACATAAAATTTTTTATAATTTCCAAAAGCGACTTAATTTTTCTTACAATTCTAATGGTATGCACTTCGAAAATACACACCATTAAAATTAACAAAATTTGACATTTTTTAAATAAATGTTTATTTAATGATAAAAATATCCGTTTTTAGCTTGTGTGTAAATAAAACTGCTAAATGTCTTCTATTAGAAGATATTTTACTTTTCTTGATGTCGATATGCATTTTAAAAATGACAATTAATTTCAGCAGCTTCCCATGAGACACTTTGTATTATCCGCGATCAATCATTCGTTCTGCCTTAGATCTAGTGAAGCAAGTTCAAAGAATATGCCTATTCTATTTGCAAGATTTATATATATATAAATGGCCCTCATATCAATCTTGTATGTAAATCAGAGTAGACATCCTTCGGACTTACTTTACTAGATCTAGGATGGAACAAGTCATTAATCATAAATGTATATAACTTTGAACACTATATTAAATTTCAGGCTTAATTAAATTTATTTTTTATTATTTTCCTTATGAAGTCCTATATATTATTTATGATACAAATACGTGTAAATATGTGGCAAATATACAAGAAACTGCAAAGAAAATGAAAAACAGGAGTAATAATATTTTTATATCTACGTAAGTATGTTATTCAAAACATAACACGTAACAACTGCTTAAAATATAATCAAATTTCAATCAAGATATATCTTTATATTATGCATCGAGATCAAGGTCATGACAGCTGCATTGACATGTGACATAATCCTTTTATTTAATTTTTTTGTAACGGAGTTGGTCATTATACTATCATTGTATAGAGAAACTAGTCGCACATGTGCATCATATGACAGACAGAATTTTAAAACTTTTAAAGATATTTTGTTACATTACGTATTAAATGACTTTTATATAAATTATTCGTAAACTTAGTTTCAGAACGGTCACTATGATGGACATTGCATGGGCGATATTAAAATTATTGATGATTATATATGATCATATAAAATTATATATGTTATCAGATCTTTTTATAATCAATTATATATATTTACATCTGACCATATTATACCATTTTTTCTCGGGTGCAAATTAGTCAATATAATTTATCTAATAAACTAAAAAACTAATATACAAAAGTATCTAATATACAAAAGTAATTTTAAAAAAGAACATAAATATACATACCATGCAATGCAGGTACTGGGGATGATATTGGAGATAGCACTGAAAGTGGTACTGGATTAATGTTCTCTTTATTACACGTTGTACTCGTATTTTCTTTATTGCACGTTATACTCGTATTTTCTTCATTGCATGTTATACTCGTATTTTCTTTATTGCACGTTATACTCGTATTTTCTTTATTGCACGTTGTCGTATTTTGAATAATGGTAGGTATGCATACATCTGCTGCATCTGTCAAATATTGTAAACAGAAATATAATTTATTACTAAATCGAAAAACTGTACGAATCAATAAGCATACGAGGAATATTTGGAAAGGAAATCATTTTTAAGAGTTTTAAGAGTTTTTTGACACCAGTAGACAACGACAGCATTAAATTTCATTAAAGATGATCAGATATAGATCGAAACGTTTGTAAATTTGTAAATTATATTTATATGTATTTTTAATAAGATCATTATTATAACGAACAAAATTGTATTGAATTTTGAAGCGCTTCAGATTAAATTATAAACTGTAAATGTAAAATAATCAAGCAAAAACAATTTACGCTTGATATCCTCAAAGATTATTACAAACGTATAAACTTGATTAATTGATTGATTAATTGATTAATCAAATGATTAATAAATACACTGAAAAATCTGCGCAGTATTTTAACAGTAACGATTGTCAAACGTTTCATTCTTTCTTTACAAACAAACGTATCGTATCTTTCAAATGTTTCTCGTACGGTAATTACAATCGAACAGTTTACATACAATCACTGAAATTTAATTTCTTCACACAATGATCAAAATTGGTAGATGTGACATCATAAAACATATCTGAAAATAACAATAAAACTTACAAATACGATAGAAATAAATATTACGATTTTATAATATAAAAAATAATACATTCTCCATATATGTATATATGTATAAGATGTTCAATTTTAATTCACATAACTGACTTCTCGGGAATCGGAATCAATATTTAAAGAAATGTAATTTTATTTAAAAAATTACCTTATCACAGAACTTTTCTACGTCAATCGAAGATATACTACCTACATATCATTATTCCTTGATTCTCTCGAAATTATACAAATCTTATTTGAAACATCTTTTTATATTTCCAAAGTTTTTTGAGATATTCAGTTGTATTATTTAAAATTAGAAACTCTGTATACTGTAACTATACTGTAACTATACTGTATACTATACTGTACAGTTACACAAACTACTAAATATTAAGTGTCATACGCAAATTTCAATAATGAATCTGTTTCATATAAAAAATAAGAGATAAGAGACGGAAGTATTACTTAATGTTAAAAAACTTACCTAAAGTTATTAGAACTTCAGAATTTTCCAAAAAATTATAGTCATTGCTTTGCGTATTTGCCTCTCCGTTGTTTTCATTCTCATTGACAAAGTTTGTCGTTCTAATAAAGCTACCTAATATCGACATAAAATTAAAAACTATGTAATTACGCAATAATTATTATAAATCAGCAGCAATACAAACTGATATTTTATAGATTACACTATAATCAAAGACTTATGATAAAATAACAATCATGAAATTTGCCAATTTTAAAGAAACTCACCTAATCGCATTCGAGTGTCTTCGTTTTCAAACGATTCACAGCCTTCGTTTTGTGCAGCCGTCTCTGTGTATGTATTTTCATCGACAGATCCTACCTTTGTATTAATATCTAATATAAAAGTAAAAAACAAGACTACATATTATCAAATGCTTATAGTAAAATAACAGTCATAAAAAACTTAACAATATTAAAAGATCTTACCTAAATGTATTTGAACGTTTGTTTGAACATCGTTTTCCAGAGATTTAATTAGTTTGTTTTTATTTTCCAAATAAATCCTTTCACATATGATGTGTGGTTTTTCATCATTTATGTTTTGCACTATTTCTTTTAAGGTTGTTTTATTATCTGTGAAAGTAAAATAAGATGAATTTGTTTTAATGTTTTTAGAACTTTCCAGTTGAATTATGTATTATGTAATGAGTGTATGCAGCAAACACTAACAAACAATAACATAACATCAATGTTATAACTTTCCACACAATAATATAATAGTTATGTACAAAATATATTATATTTTAGTAACGTTGAGTGAGAAATTATAATATTGTTGTGCTATTGTTTGTTAGTGTTTGCTGAGTATATGCAACTTATTACAATAACGTAAGAGCCAAAAATGGAAAATATGATCCTTATCATTTCTTGCTAAAACGTTTGCTGAGTATCTACGTCTATCACTATATAACGCTTTAGTAGTATCATTTTAACAACGATTGTGTTTGACTTACACACATAATGAATATTATCAAAAAATTTGACTAAAGCGTACAGTTTAATGAATTTTTATTCAACTTAATTTTGATAGAGGAGGTTATTAGGATTAAAATAGACTTCTCTCAGACACAGTCACGAGCGTACGCATGCTCGCTCATGCATGCACGTACATGTACAAAACACATAGGACATGCACGAAAAGGCACGGATACACATGAGTTCCTTTAATTTAAATGCAAATAACTACGACTGAGATTGAAAAATACCGGACATATAAATAGGCTGTGTTCCAAAATTCACTGTCAGTACTGAAAATCTACAATATACGTAACGTAAACTGTAGATTATAAAAGAAATAGTGCAAAACATAAATACTAAAAAACCATACATCATATGTGAAAGGATTTATTTAAAAAATAAAAACGAACTAATGTTAAACTCTTTCTATCTTTCATTTACTCTTGCACGCAGTCCGGCCAAATCTACAATTGATGTCATAAGCTTTAAGTCGACAAAAACTGACCAATCACAAACGAATGGGTAGAGAATAATCTGTGATAATTCGTCAACTTTTTACTGTTTAAGGATTACTATACCTATTGTACATCCGATCTCTTTGTAACAGATTTTATAATTTCGTATAATATCACTGCCGTGTAACAAATTATTATTTCTTTTACAGAAAAAAATTAAAATTAAACTTATCCAGAAAAGCGAAATAATCTTAACAATCCCGACAATTAAATAATCTTTTTTTATTTTCAGACATAAAACTTTCATATTATTGTGACTGCATAAGATGAAGCAGTAAAAATTAACTATTTATTAACTACTTATATGTCCGGTATTTTTCAATCTCAGTCGTAGTTATTTGCGTTTAAATTTAAGGGAACGTACTCATACGTGTCCGTGTCTGTTCGTGCATGTTCGTATGTGTTCGTACATGAACGTGCGTGCGTGAGCGAGCATGCGTACGCTGTGTATGAGAGAAATCTATATTAATCTTGATAATCTCCTCTATTACAATTAATCTGAATAAAAATTGATGAAAATGCACGCTGTAGTCAAATTTTTTAATAATATTTTATTGAATATTATCAAAAAATTTGTTATGTGTGTGAGTCAAACACAATTATTGTTAAAAAAGATATTACTAAAGCGTTATATAGTGATAGACGTAAATACTCAGCAAATGTTTTAGCAAGAAATGGTAAGGATCATATTTTCCATTTTTGGCTCTTACGTTATTGTAATAAGTTGCATATACTCAGCAAACACTAACAAACAATAACATAACATCAATATTATAATTTCCCACTCAACATTACTGCAATATAATATGTTTTGTACGTTACTAATATATTATTGTGTGGAAAGTTATAACATTGATGTTATGTTATTGTTAGTTAGTGTTCGCTGCATGTACTCACTACATAATACATAATTCAACTGGAAAGTTTTAAAAACATTAAAACAAATTCATCTTATTTTACTTTCACAGATAATAAAACAATCTCAAAAGAAATCTTAAAAGAAATAGTGCAAAACATAACTAATGAAAAACCATACATAATATGTGAAATGATTTATTTGGAAAGAAAAAACAAACATATGTTAAATTCCCTCTATCTTCCATTTACTCTTGCATGCAGTCCGGCCAAGTCTACAATTGATGTCGTAAGCTTTAAGTCGACAAAAATTGACCAATCACAGACGAATGAGTAGAGAATAGTCTGTGATGATTCGTCAATTTCTTACGGTTTAAGGATTACTATACCTATTGTACATCCGATCTCTTTGTAACAGATTTCATAATTTTGTATATCACTGCCGTGTAACAAATTATTATTTCTTTTACAGAAAAAGATTTAAATAAAAATTATCCAGAAGAGCGAAATTATCTTAACAATGTCCCGATAATTATTTAATCTCTTTTATTGACAGACATAAAACTTTTATATCATTGTGATTGCATAAGATAAACCAGTAAAAATTAACTATTTATTAACTATGGCTGCATTCCGAAATTCACTGCCAGTACTGAAAATCTACAATAAACGTCACGTAAACTGTATATTATCAGTACTGGCAGTGAATTTCGGAACGCAGCCATAGTTAATAAATAGTTAATTTTTACTGGTTCATCTTATGCAATCACAATAATATGAAAGTTTTATGTCTGTAAACAAAAGAGATTAATTAATTATCGGGTCATTGTTAAGATCATTTCGCTTTTCTGGATAATTTTAATTTTATTTTTTTCTGTAAAAAAAATAATAATTTGTTACACGGCAGTGATATTATACGAAATTATGAAATCTGTTACGAAGAGATCGGACATACAATAGGTATAGTAATCCTTAAGCTATAAGAAGTTGACGAATCATCACAGATTATTCTCTACTCATTCGTCTGTGATTGGTCAGTTTCTGTCGACTTAAAGCTTACGACATCAATTGTAGACTTGGCCGGACTGCGTGTAAGAGTAAGGGCCACTTTTTCCAACGTCGGTTAACTTTAACCGACTGGTAACTTTTCAGAATAGCCAACTGAAAACTCGAAACTTGTATATGTATATGTATATACAAGTTTCGAGTTTTAAGTTGGCTATTCTGAAAAGTTACCAGTCGGTTAAAGTTAACCGACGTTGGAAAAAGTGGCCCTAAATGAAAGACAAAGGTAGAGAGAGAGAGAGAGAGAGAGAGAGAGAGAGAGAGAGAGAGAAAGAGAGATGCTCGAAATTTTGAAACATAATTATTATTTATGTATTATTTTGTACTCTTGTTTTTTGCATATAATTGAATGTACCGTTCCTATGTTATTGACAAATAAACTGCTTAAATGTATTAATATAATTTTACAATTTTGTAGAAAAGCCATAGTGCCACAAAAAAACCTGTACGTCTTTGAATTACGTGGTTGTAACAAAAAGATAAAAAGCCTGTATTTTAATTGAGCAAATTTGCAAAGGAATACAATGGAAATTAATCAATTTTACGCAGCAAATTTACACGGTTACGGAAACGCGTGGCAACTTATTGTTATTAAATTAGTTTCCACTGATAACGATGTTGCTGATTTGGTTACATTCATGGGCCATGCAAAAAATACATCGAAAACTTTTCCTCTATCTTATATTGTATTTGCGTAATCTTCCTAGTATATTAGTATGTGTTGCATAAATAATTACACAAATGCATTATTTTGAGAAAACTGTAGAGATCTCAACACTGAAAATAAAAAAGATTGATTAATGATTGGAATATTATTAGGCATATATGTTGTGTATATTCTATATATACTTGTTTATTATAAACAATTTAACAATAAAAAAAACACTTGCTTCTAATTATAATGTACTTTATGACGTACACTTAAGAACTTGTTTCGTGTTATTAAAATAACCATGTTCCTTTAAGTTAACACAAAGAGATACTTATTCAATCTCACTTCTTCGGAAGAACAAGATTTGGAAGACTTATGGATCCACTTACAAAGCACAACAATATTACTTTCACCTCCTTAAAAGTAAAATAAACAACATATAATACAAATATGTAACGCAACAAGATCTCATTCGTACAGCAATCTTACCAGAATAATTGTCATCATCGGCATTCAGTATTTCTTTAGGTTCAGTGAATAATCAGAAAACACAATTTTGAAAAATACGATCTTATATTGCAGTTGCATAGGCAGCGCAGCAAGTTTTCCAGCACTAATACATGTTGCATAGACACAGAAATGCATTATTTCTAGCAAAGCTATAAAGATCTCATCACTGAAAAAAAAGAAATTGGTTAATTGCTGAAATACTCTTAAGCATATGTTGCATATACTTTACGTACTCTTGTATTATAAATCTTATCACAAAAATGTACTTGCTGGTAATTATAACGTATCTAATTACATACACCTAAAAACTTGCTCCATTTTGCTAAAATCAAGCTCCTTTATGTCAACACGAAAGTGTTTACTCAATGTCATTTTATCGAAGGAACAAAATTCAGGGAACTTATAGATATGCTTGATAATAAATCGCCATAATAGAAAACACAGTGATATGCGTGAGGTTAGGATATCTGACATGTAGTATACAATATAGAGAAACGCAATGTAAAATATCTTTATTATTTATATAAATATGTATTTCTGTTTTTCGTGTGCTATTCCGTCTGTAAACAATTAATAATTCTGTATCTTCTTGCAAGTAAAACTTCATGTATGTCACGACGTTGTGAAAGATTTTTTGACAAAATACAGTACAATGATTAATTGTTTACCAAAAGCATACCGTACAAAAAACGCAAAAGTACAAAACTTATATATAAATAATAAAGCTACTTTAACATTGCGTTTTTCTACATTGCATATATGACAGATATCCTGAGCTCACATATTTATTATTTAATACATTAAAAAATTAAATATATAGAATTGTCGTCAAAATAACCGATAAAATAATTTCGTATAAAATAACAATGTCGCCGTACTAAACAAATAATATATCATAGTACATAATTTTGTACTGTTGTCAAAATAGTCTATCTATAGTTAATTCTTCATACATACTTTCTAGCATGTTGTGTCTTAAAACTATTGTTGATGTATACGTCAGACGATCAATGTACTCTAATGTATACAATAATATATGGAAGTTTTTGGTGTCGGTAAAATAGCTGATTGACATACATATATATATATATATATATATATATATATATATATATATATATATATAATTATATATACATATATATAAGCTTATTTATATATATTATAATTATACTTATAATATACATTTTATATACCTTATAGTTTAAAAGTATCGTAGTAATTTAGTGGAATGTAATAGTATGTAGAATCGCAGTATATTAAAATTATTGAAAAAGAGTAAACTGTACAAAATTTTATATTTTATTTTATTGTCAGTCAAGTCGGGCCAAGAAGGTAGAGTCAAGGTAGATATATGTTGAATAGAATGATTCATTCACTGTTTTCGTTTCATAAATTATTTTCCCGTGGTCACTACAAGCAAAATTTCAAAGTGTAATATGCGCTGATAGCAAACTTGCATATGACAACGCGCTGCGCACGAAATGCAGCGATTATCTATAAGAGTGTAATGTGGAACGGATGCTTTAGCAACAATTTTAGTTAACTTTTCTTTCTCAAACATGTAATAACATGTCATTTTTATATTTATTTTGCGACTATGCACAATACAAGTGCGGTATAAACGATGCGTCATGCAGCGCGACGCATATAGTGTGATACTGATAATTTATTTTTGAAAGATGCGATTTCGGAACATAATAAAATCATATATGGTTGAATTCAGCGTAAAAAATGCTACAACTTTTGTCATTACAAAAATTTTGAAATTCGAAAAAATAATAACAAGGGATAGGAGTAAATTAAAAAAATAACATTCTTTGAAAATCCAACTACACAGTTATAAAGCCTGTTACAAGCCATACAACTTCTATTTGAAACATTTTTTTGTATCTCCTACGGTTTTGGCAATAGTTACACACAAAGAAAAAAACCGTTTTTTTTCAAAGGGGTGTTTCACCCCTTAAATTTGAAATAGGGCCGCTATAAAAAAATACGTGTCTCCTCAAATTGTATGTTTTACAACATATTTCAAGGAGAATCAAATCGGGGGGGGGGGGGGGACACTTGTGAACGTTCCATGGGAGTCACGAAATATTTTCCAGTTGGTCCTACTATTGTGCAGACGGCATATGGGTTCTCTATACATTACTTGACTATTCAGTGTAATTTTGATGGGTGTGTGATCAGAGGAAAGGTCGAAGTTCGACTTGCAGTCGATATAGCGAGTAGATATTCCCTTGGTGACAGCAAAATCAATAAGGTCGGGAACTCTATTTTTGTCTGCCGGCCAGTAAATAGGCTGTCCAGTTGAAATAACGTTAAGATTTAGTGCCCTGATTGTATAATATAGTTCACGTCCTTTGGGTGTGATTAATCTTGAACCTCAGTGCGCATGCTTGCCGTATAATCTCCAGCTGCAATGAAGCGAAATCCAAGCAGGTTAAAGAAACTTTTGTACTGCTCTTCTTTGTTGTTGAATTTGGGAGGACAATATACAGAGAAGGCTATAGGACTGGTCCAGTCGTTAACTACAACAATGGTAACTTGTATATGTTTTTCGCTGAGTGGGTTAGCAACATCATGCCTAATATTGTTTTTGACTAGAATAGCGGTTCTTCCATGGACAGTGTCATCTGGATGCATTCCCAGATAACACACAATATTGTATGAATATTCTATGTTGCATCAAATATATTTTTACGAGAATATTCTCGAAGAAATCATTTATATATGTCTGTAAAATATTCTTGTTTATGAAGAATATTCTATAAACCTGCCCAGAATATGTTAAAATCAGCAGTAAGAACATATTGTTTACATATTCTATAAATGTTTACTGAATATTCAAATGTACTGAAGATGTACATATAGATGGCGTTCAGAATGCATAGCAGAAAATAGATCAAGATTCAACTTCTATCAATTTCATTTCCGTTCCGCTTCCGATCAGCATGTGCATTAATAGTTACGCAGTTAGTCTTGATTAGTCTGTACAATTCAAGCCGCAATTATAATTAATACAAAGATTCAATTAATCTAAAGGTAAGTTTAGATTTTAAGAGTTTTTTTAATAATGCGACGTAAACTAGCCTCGGAATCACGCCAGATCCGAGGGAGCACGCCCAATGGAAATCGGCAACCGCGGTACTCCGATCTTCGGGAGTTAGGTAACTTACGCGACGTCGGCAGTAAATGCATGACTCGGTAACTCGCGGTATCGGCAATAAATGCTCGATTCGGTAACTCGCGGTATCGGAAATAGATGCTCGATTCGGTAACTCGCGGTACTCCACGCTCGTCGGGAGCAAGGTAACTCGCGAAATCGGCAATAACTGCACGATTCGGTAACTCGCGGTACTCCGCAAAATTCGGGAGCAAGGTAACTCACGCCATATCGGTAACCGGAAATGGGCGCCAGGTGCGAGTAATCGCACCGCGGTATCGGTAACTTCAACAGTTCTCTAAAATGCTCGGCCGCTCCCCGCTCAGTATATGGCAGAGGGGCGCAGTTCTTTTATTCGACGTTAAATATCTGGAGTGAGAGGCGAACACAAGGACAACTCAGTAATTAAGATTTAACAATAATGTATTTCAACGATTTGGTTACAAGGGTTAAAGATGAGTAGTAGTATAGCAATGATGATTCTAACTCAGGGATCTGAGAGGGTGCGCAGGTGAAGAGGGGAAGAGGAGTATCAGATAACAGTGGAGGGGGTAATAACATCATCGTTTTTGGAGGAGAGGGGGTAAATGTGGAGTGGTAGGGGTATCAGATTACAATAATTCCCGGAAGATAAGGATTGTTAATACAAATCGCAAGATAAGGATTCTCGGAAAAGATAAGGATTGTTTATTGGAAAGAGAACTGTTTATTGGTGCAGGTTTTTTTTTCTACACATCAAAGTAGAGCGCCATGTTGTCGGAATCATTATGTTTATAGTATGCAGGTTCGTGTAGATTTACGGATTGCGTCATCGCTGTATTTTAGAACAAAGAGGCAGCATTTGAGCGCCGTTTCTTAGAGGGTGTGATAATGATTGTTAATACAAATTGTAGGCATCGCCATGTTGCTAGATGCGTCATCGTGTTTGGAGGAGAGGAGGTAATTTTGGAATGGTGGGGGGTATCAGATCACAATAATTCCCGGAAGAGATAAGATAAGGATTGTTAATGCAAATATGAACCATCGATAGTTTTAATCAATGTCGTGTGCAACAAGCGGGTATATAAGACCCGCGAAGAACGAGTGGTATAACAGTCGAAATGTTCATCGCACTCTCGGATGAACGCGATATTCTCAATTTAACAGCAGCGGAGTTAGAATTTGTGCCAAAGGTGATTTTATTAAGCAAGTTTGCTCGGTTCGTGGACCAAGTGTGGGAGAAACTTCCGGAACACGTAAGAGTGGACCCGGAAGTGCAGGGTTACCGTCGGTGCAAGAAACATCACAATCAACCGTGGCAGCGCGACCACATCGACGGACCCGCGCCATACGTTAAAGATTGCACTCTGTGCGAATTAGATGAGAAAAATATCTCTAAAAATAGAAAGTGAGAAATATTCAGCGAGTAGATATTTAGGTGTATTGTAAAATGTTTCAGGATCACCACGATGCGACAGCCGAGGAGTCTCGTCGAACTCGCCAGGAAGGTCATAAACCAGAACGTCGCAAGCAGATACCTATTGAGCGATCTACCGCTTCCGGAGAAGTATATTCGACAATTGTATCAGACGTATGGTCGGGATCGCTTCGAAAAATTGTTATCAAAATGTAAGACGCAAGTCGAGTACTTAGGCATCGTACAGTTGATGTGTTGTGTCGATGCCGACGAAATGTCGGAAATGTTTGTATGCGAATATTGAAATAAAAAATTTTTATATTTAAAATGTAAATTTTTTTTTTTATCATCATCCCGCTGTAGTAATATAAGAGAACGCGTCGATTGTACCGACTTATCGCGAGTCAAGTTACACCGTTGTAGCGGACCATTTAAATAAACAATTTCAAAAGTTTTATTAAAATAAACTTATTCATATTAAATAAAAATAATTTAAATTATTATTCCTGTGCCTCATCTTATTCACTGACCTATCCTACCGCGAGATAAGCGACAGATCATATGTCACGAGGATCGTATAACTGAGGTGGAATAAAAGTCGTACGATATAAATCATTTTTTTCTTTTATTTACGACGAATGATATAGAGTGAAATAATTAAGTTATACATTTATTCTAAACACCAATAATATACTTCAAGTTTTCTTTTTAATACGAATTATCCGCGGTAAAATATAAATTTAATAGGAACTCTAATCTAAGCTTAATATGTAATTTAAGGATGGGAGGTGAAAGGAGAAAAAATCGCAATAAGATTAATATTAGCAAATTATATTCATAATTTTGTAAAAGATGTTACATAGATGAAAAAAAAATTGTTTCAACTGAGCCTCTAACGCCTTTCACGATTACGAGGGGGAACGGGGGGAGGCGCTTGAGTCGTCCTCGGACGAGGCTCAACCACAGCTATCGGCTTGTGGTACACTCCGCAATCTTTACACTTCTCGTATTCGGAAGTTTTTCTATTCTGATCACGCTCCATTTTCTATACTTTTTTCTCCACCGCGTGCACACTTTGAACTGATAAATTTCTCTCTTCCGCACATCTTATATACAGCTCGACGCAAAAACGTCAATTTCGCTGTAGTAATAAACGTTAAAAGACGTTTGATAGATGTTAAAAGTGGTTTAAGTAATGTTGAAAAGATGTACAAAAGATGTTAAAAGTTGTACGTAAGACGTTCAACAATACGTTAAAAGATGTACGATAGACGTTCGATAGAGGTTCAAAGACGTACGATAGACGTTGAATAAATGGAAATATGATACGCTGGCCTATCGCCTATCGTCCTAGCGAAACCTTAGATCCACGATTACTGTTCCTCGAAAAGGAAATGCTACTGTCGAGCGAGTTATCTCGTCTTCGACATATTATTGTAAACTATAGTGGATATCGATACGAATGTTAGTTAGCGACGAATAGCTTAGCACCTATCGTCCTAGCGAAACCTTAGATCCACGATTACTGTTCCTCGAAAAGGAAATGCTGCTGTCGAGCGAGTTATCTCGTCTTCGACATATTATTGTAAACTATAGTGGATATCGATACGAATGTTAGCTATCTGTGAACATAATTAGATTATAATAAGATTTAGCGGCATCTTTGATGTAAGGGTATATAAGCCGGGATTAACTATTGCATCGACGTATTAACTTCTCAAGGCTCGAGTGGAACGTAGGAAATCATCCGGGAGCTGGTTATTCGTTTTAAAAATGTCTAGTTTGCGGAAAATTATTGATTCGTGTTTGCGATTGGCGTGTAACTTAAACGGGCTATGCATCGATAATTATTTATCATCGTTATCCGACAACGACGATAATAATTATGCGGTATTCGCAAAGTTTGCGGGTGCGTGCCCTAGTGCGGTGCTCGCGGTTTTATTCCGTTTGGGACATTTTTCGATTTATCTGCAGCTCTTGATTATTGCTGGCGAAATAATCGAGACAAGGCGAGCGTTCAACGACAACGAGGAAGAGGATGCGGGAGGCTATATCATCAGGCTGTCGAATTGCTATCATGGTGCGGTAAAAAATGGTAAGTTTCTATTTTTTGTATTATGAATATTAAAACAAAGTTTTAAAAAATTAAAATCATTTTTTTTTTTAGGAACGCTACAACATTCAACACCTAAAAAAACCATGGTGGTGGAGGGTGTGGTGCGTGGTACGCGTCAAAACCGTGACGAGCGAGCTACTCGACGTCTCGGGGTAAGACGTCGAGCAGATACCTCGCCTGAGGCCGGACCCTCGTGTAAGTCGCTGTATACATTATTTATATGAAATAACAGCATCGATTTTATATTAGGAAATTTTACAAAAAAAATTTAATGTTTCAGCTCGCGCTCGAATTGTTCTAAATTGTTCTAACGCCTGAGCTCGTCGATCTCGCGAGCGACGAATCGACGAGCTCACTTCGCGAGGAGGAGGAAGAGCAGGAAGAAGAATTACAGACTGAGGAAGAGGAATTACAGACTGAGGAAGAGGAATTACAGACTGAGGAAGAGGAGAGGTATTATGAAGGAGGGGATGAGGAAGGCTACGCGCAAGACGGATGGGGAATGGGTGACAGAGGTAAGAAAGATTGAAAATTTTTACAGTTACTTTTATGCTCGAATTTTATTTTTTTAAACAATAAAATTTTCACAGGATACAGCCCCCCTGTGATTTCTTACTCTCCCGATTACAATTATCAAACGGGGGAGTAAAGTAAAAAGAAGAAAATCGAGAGGTGAGTTGATTTAACACTACAAATTTTTCGATTTTATATTTTCATACTCAAATTTTTTTAATTAATTCATTAATTTTTAATTTTGACTTTTTGCAGTTTAAACAGGTGGTGGTGGAGAAGAAGAGTCGGAGGAAAACTTGGTCGGGCGAGGTTCCTGCGGCGCGCTTTCGAAGTCGTCGGTTTCGCCAGTCGATTCCTCGCGAGGAAAGAACGGAGGAAACAAGGCAAGCGGAGGGATATCGATGCGGCGGTGGTGGAAAGGCGTCGGAAGAACATTTTTATGCAATTGAAAAAATTCTGTTTGCTCAAATGTACATATATTTTTTTTTAGTTTTTTAATAAATATTATTTATATTAAATAAATTAATTTTTCATTTTTTTTACCAGACTCTTTCCCCATCCTATTCAACGTCCTATTTTACTGCGAGATAAGCGATAGACCATATTATATGGTGGATTATGTGATGGGTAAAAGGTGGAATAAAAGTCATACGAGTGTGATACACATCATTTTATTAGCATAAATCATAGTTGTTTTACACGTTTGTTACGCTCAAACCACCACTTGTACAATTTGCAAACATTCCGCATAGCGCAATGTCTCGTGTGATACGCGCAGCGCAAGGTTCCGATTACATCCAAGTTCGTCAGGCGTGCGATATCTTCGTAATCCGCATCTATTGTTTCAATCTCTACATCATCTTCCAAAATCTCGCACAACCACTTTTTCTTCTCGAGTCCTTTCACGTATATCAGAGACGGTTCCGTACCAATGGCATTGTTGATAAGACTTTTCATCTGACTGTACGAGACGTGTCCATCTTCCCATCGGAAGCCGTGGTGGTGTATCCGTAACCAACACGCCAGCGATTTTTCCGATTTCGTCAACAGATACCACGGTACGTGTTCACGAAATACGTAATGAGATAGCGTTTCGCCATCTCGAAGTACCGCTACCTCTTTCACGATAAAAATGTTGTTGAACGCGTAACCTTGCAAGTCGACGAAAATTGGTACGTTCGACATCGTCGTCGACCGTCGGAAAACTGACGTTCCCATTCGCACACGTCTAATTTATAACTTTTCACACGAGTCTGCGCACAATGTTGTTCAGTGGATTATATTCGACCATTCGATCGTGTATAATGAGACAATAGGCGGTGGTGTTGGCCGGTATATTTTCCTTACAATCAAATTCTATTCGCACGTCAACGGTGGCGCTCTTGACAGAGTCGTTTTGTCGCGAACAATCTATGACTACGAACGGACCGGCTTTCGAGAATTCATCGATGTCCAAATACGTATCGTCCTGTCCATAATAGGCTTTGCGGAAACGTGCATACATATTGTACAGTATAGCGTATCGACTCTTGTCGAAATCCAAATTCATGTCGTCGTACGGATAAAAATCTGAATTCAGATGCAGTCTCACATTGGTGAGTTTACAAGCGTCAAATTGCGTAGCGTTTTCAGACAGTACGTTTTTTCGACCGGTTTGGAGAGCAAAGATTACGTATCGCGGTTTTTCCAATTGCGTCGCAGCTTTGACCGCCCAGGAATGCTTCGTTGTATTCTGCAGCAGAGGAAACTCGTACAGATCCCACGAACGGAAGCACACGCTCAGATATCTTCCGCTTTCCAAAGTTCGAAGAAGAGACAGCTTGTTGACTTCGCTCAGAGATACATGCGGCATTCGCCACTGTATCTTGAGTAGTTCGATCGTTGGATTCGTACCGACTCGTCCAACGAGAGAATTATTATCGTTGCGCGATCGTATCAATACAAGTTCGTGACGAGCGTTGATTACAATCCGTTTGTAGTCCTCGCAGAATCCTAAAAGAGTATTGAGCGGAACGCAAAAATTAAAGTTTCCATCGAGCAACGGATTTCCATCCGGATTCCACGATGCGTATTTCAGCGTCTTGCTCTTCTCCGTCGTCAGCGATACATAGTTTTTGATCGTGCTCGTTATTCCAACGTTTCTGTTACGATCGATTTCAACTCCGTCGAGCTCGTATCGCATTTCATCAAACATGAACGCGACACAATTATTTCCCATTATACACACGTTATCTCTATTCTCATCGGCAGAAGTAACGAGTTTTCCTTCAACGTAGAGAAAACTCTCACACGGTAACGTGTACAAATCCTGTTGCTGTATCGGTATTCGTATCTCGTCGCTGTGTCCCAACGTCGTGTTAGCGTACGGATTGTACGTGTGCATCTCATATTTCACGATACGCTCGTCGAAGACGGGCTCGTCAGCGATGTCGAGTATATCCATCTCTTTAAACGTTTCTCACAACGAATCCCAACGATTTTAAAAAGTTTACGTTCGTCGTACTGAGCCTCTTGAATGGCGATGTTTTCCCAATTTTCGTTGTTCTCTCAATCACTCGCTGTTCGTTCAACACGAGCATTTCCTCGCACCACGTCGCCGCAAGTGCAGTCTGATGGTAATCTCCTCTCCGCGAAAATCGATCAATCGTCCGTCTTGATCCACCACACGCAAGGTGATATTGGTAACGCTCCTCGCGATGACCGAAAGGTAAATGATTTGCGCCGGTGTTTCCGAGACTTTATATCCCGGAGGCACGTTCGGTGAAAATTCGTGTATCGTGTGCACCGACCTGTCGTTGGCGTACGCACCCGTGGTTATGCTGCATTCCACTCGAATAATGTTTACGTTGACGATGTTTACCGAGGAATCTGATTCGTGCAACTTTCTCGGTTCCAGTATACGACCCGTCGAAAATCCAAACAGCGGTCCGATGGTATTCGGTTTGGCGAAATTTATTCGAAAAGCGCACATGATTTCACTCTTCATAGTATTAACGTTGGGACGAAGTGACAATGGATAATTTTGCTCTTCACTTTTTCCTCGTTTTTGCAGTATCGCGCGTTTCAGATAAGAAGCAATGGCGTCCATTTCGTACGATCCTTCGGGAATTGTAATTTCTTCGTCATTGTCGTCGAAATAAAATTTATTGTTCGCTACCGTCACGTTCGGAATCGTGTTGTAGGTCTCCATCGTGGTTAGGCCGAGCTCGTAGTCCCCATCGCTCAAGTCTATCGGTGGAAAATAATCCACCGTGAGAACGCTGCTTTTACCGCTTAGAGTGAGCGTCAGCGACATTGCCGAGATTCCATCGACGACTGATGTTGATCGATGGCGGATCGATTTTTATATCTATTTTCTGGAGGAACAGGAGGCACAATTGTCCGCAGATCGTTTGATCGTACGTCTGGTACACCGTGCGATTGTACGTTATCGTTGTATCGGTGTCTCCGAGGTAGCGTGTAAGCTCCTTCGGCGGTTGCAAATTGCCAAAGCTGTCAAAGTATACGGCGCGATCGCCTCTCTTGGCGTACGCCACCCAATGCGTGCCCGGCCCGTCGACATCGTCCAAATTCACGATACCGCTCTCATTTTTATGTATCTTGTCGGGTAAAGCGTTACGCATGTAGACACCTCGGAAATACGATATTCGCATACGCTTCGCTATTTGTAACAACTGTAGATTGGTGGTGGCACCCGCGGGCATCTCTATCGTTTTTTCGACGTTTTTTTTTCTCTTCAATCCTTTGCCCCGCTTGTACGGAGCGAGATAAATCCCCCGTCCTTCCATTGCTTTATTGTGACGTTTCGTCTCTTCGAGTTGTCGTCGCGCGGCCTTAGAGTCGTTCACCGCCTTTGCAACACCCGCCGCTCCACCGGCAAGCGAACCGATGACTCCCAAGAGCGGTAACAACGGTAACATACCACCGCGTTTCGCCGTCGGAAGCGTTCTCCTCTTGGTCTTCTTCTTCTTTCTCTTTGTCATACCCATCCCCAATTTCGTCTTTGCTTTCATAGCAGCCCATACGGCGGTAGCAGCAGCCCTCTCACCGAGAGTCGCGTCCGCAGCGGTGATCCGCACCCGCGCTTTATCGGCGAGAACGCGATCGGCTGCGTGGCGGTCCGCTGATTCGCGGTTTTGCGAGTACGCGATGTCGTGATCGCGACACGCCGCGTCCAACGGATTGATACCTCGATCCCCTCGCGCGAGTCGTTTTCGCAGACGAGTCCCCGGCCCGCAAAATTGGTAGCCGGGTATATGCAGCTCCAACGGTAGTCGATTTATCACACTGTTCAGTAAACCGGCACCCTTGTATCGTTTCATAGAGCGCGAATTCTAACGTATCGCGTGTAAATCATATTTCCAACTGAGGTGTGTTTCGACAGCGCTCACCTATAAATAGGAGGCGCGTATCGATCATTAACCAGTAGAATATCAAAGTTTGTCGGACGACAAAGTACAATGAATAACCGGGATAATAAGAAGGAACGGAAGGAGGTGAATGTCGCAAACGTGTATCGCTAATCGTGTGTTTGAAACAATATTTTTTTTTCAGGATAATGTCCGAATCATGTATGGAAATAGAGATATTTTAGATCTAGCGACAAATATCCGAGCACCGCTCTTTCCAACAACCGATGCTGCGCACTCGTCGCGTAATAACAAGGATGAGAAAGAGTCTGGTAAAAAAAATGAAATTTGTACAACAACCGTACACGATCCGTGTGAAAAACATGGATGATAAGACGCAAGGGGTTTGTGAGAAGGCGTGCAGACACGGTAAAATGCTGCCAAACACGATACGCGGTATCATTTGCGGTCCCTCGAATTGCGGTAAAACCAATGTAATGATTAGTCTGCTGGAAAGTCCGAACGGTGTACGTTTCGAAAACGTGTACGTGTACTCGAAATCGTTGAATCAACCAAAGTATCGATATCTCGAAAGATTGCTCGGATCGATCGATGAAATCGGCTACTTTACATTCTCGGACAACAACACAATTGTACCGCACAGCGAGGCGTTACCGAATTCCGTATTCGTCTTCGACGATATAGCGTGCGACAAGCAGAATGCGATACGTGAGTACTTTGCTATGGGTCGACATTCGAAGGTCGATTGTTTTTATCTATGCCAAACGTATGCAAAAATACCGAAACATCTCGTGCACGACAACGCGAATTTACTCGTAATATTCAAGCAGGATGGAACAAACCTTAAGCACGTCTACAACGATCATGTGAATACGGACATGACGTACGAAGATTTTGGTATTTTTGCATACGTTTGGCATAGATAAAAACAATCGACCTTCGAATGTCGACCCATAGCAAAGTACTCACGTATCGCATTCTGCTTGTCGCACGCTATATCGTCGAAGACGAATACGGAATTCGGTAACGCCTCGCTGTGCGGTACAATTGTGTTGTTGTCCGAGAATGTAAAGTAGCCGATTTCATCGATCGATCCGAGCAATCTTTCGAGATATCGATACTTTGGTTGATTCAACGATTTCGAGTACACGTACACGTTTTCGAAACGTACACCGTTCGGACTTTCCAGCAGACTAATCATTACATTGGTTTTACCGCAATTCGAGGGACCGCAAATGATACCGCGTATCGTGTTTGGCAGCATTTTACCGTGTCTGCACGCCTTCTCACAAACCCCTTGCGTCTTATCATCCATGTTTTTCACACGGATCGTGTACGGTTGTTGTACAAATTTCATTTTTTTTACCAGACTCTTTCTCATCCTTGTTATTACGCGACGAGTGCGCAGCATCGGTTGTTGGAAAGAGCGGTGCTCGGATATTTGTCGCTAGATCTAAAATATCTCTATTTCCATACATGATTCGGACATTATCCTGAAAAAAAAATATTGTTTCAAACACACGATTAGCGATACACGTTTGCGACATTCACCTCCTTCCGTTCCTTCTTATTATCCCGGTTATTCATTGTACTTTGTCGTCCGACAAACTTTGATATTCTACTGGTTAATGATCGATACGCGCCTCCTATTTATAGGTGAGCGCTGTCGAAACACACCTCAGTTGGAAATATGATTTACACGCGATACGTTAGAATTCGCGCTCTATGAAACGATACAAGGGTGCCGGTTTACTGAACAGTGTGATAAATCGACTACCGTTGGAGCTGCATATACCCGGCTACCAATTTTGCGGGCCGGGGACTCGTCTGCGAAAACGACTCGCGCGAGGGGATCGAGGTATCAATCCGTTGGACGCGGCGTGTCGCGATCACGACATCGCGTACTCGCAAAACCGCGAATCAGCGGACCGCCACGCAGCCGATCGCGTTCTCGCCGATAAAGCGCGGGTGCGGATCACCGCTGCGGACGCGACTCTCGGTGAGAGGGCTGCTGCTACCGCCGTATGGGCTGCTATGAAAGCAAAGACGAAATTGGGGATGGGTATGACAAAGAGAAAGAAGAAGAAGACCAAGAGGAGAACGCTTCCGACGGCGAAACGCGGTGGTATGTTACCGTTGTTACCGCTCTTGGGAGTCATCGGTTCGCTTGCCGGTGGAGCGGCGGGTGTTGCAAAGGCGGTGAACGACTCTAAGGCCGCGCGACGACAACTCGAAGAGACGAAACGTCACAATAAAGCAATGGAAGGACGGGGGATTTATCTCGCTCCGTACAAGCGGGGCAAAGGATTGAAGAGAAAAAAAAACGTCGAAAAAACGATAGAGATGCCCGCGGGTGCCACCACCAATCTACAGTTGTTACAAATAGCGAAGCGTATGCGAATATCGTATTTCCGAGGTGTCTACATGCGTAACGCTTTACCCGACAAGATACATAAAAATGAGAGCGGTATCGTGAATTTGGACGATGTCGACGGGCCGGGCACGCATTGGGTGGCGTACGCCAAGAGAGGCGATCGCGCCGTATACTTTGACAGCTTTGGCAATTTGCAACCGCCGAAGGAGCTTACACGCTACCTCGGAGACACCGATACAACGATAACGTACAATCGCACGGTGTACCAGACGTACGATCAAACGATCTGCGGACAATTGTGCCTCCTGTTCCTCCAGAAAATAGATATAAAAATCGATCCGCCATCGATCAACATCAGTCGTCGATGGAATCTCGGCAATGTCGCTGACGCTCACTCTAAGCGGTAAAAGCAGCGTTCTCACGGTGGATTATTTTCCACCGATAGACTTGAGCGATGGGGACTACGAGCTCGGCCTAACCACGATGGAGACCTACAACACGATTCCGAACGTGACGGTAGCGAACAATAAATTTTATTTCGACGACAATGACGAAGAAATTACAATTCCCGAAGGATCGTACGAAATGGACGCCATTGCTTCTTATCTGAAACGCGCGATACTGCAAAAACGAGGAAAAAGTGAAGAGCAAAATTATCCATTGTCACTTCGTCCCAACGTTAATACCATGAAGAGTGAAATCATGTGCGCTTTTCGAATAAATTTCGCCAAACCGAATACCATCGGACCGCTGTTTGGATTTTCGACGGGTCGTATACTGGAACCGAGAAAGTTGCACGAATCAGATTCCTCGGTAAACATCGTCAACGTAAACATTATTCGAGTGGAATGCAGCATAACCACGGGTGCGTACGCCAACGACAGGTCGGTGCACACGATACACGAATTTTCACCGAACGTGCCTCCGGGATATAAAGTCTCGGAAACACCGGCGCAAATCATTTACCTTTCGGTCATCGCGAGGAGCGTTACCAATATCACCTTGCGTGTGGTGGATCAAGACGGACGATTGATCGATTTTCGCGGAGAGGAGATTACCATCAGACTGCACTTGCGGCGACGTGGTGCGAGGAAATGCTCGTGTTGAACGAACAGCGAGTGATTGAGAGAACAACGAAAATTGGGAAAACATCGCCATTCAAGAGGCTCAGTACGACGAACGTAAACTTTTTAAAATCGTTGGGATTCGTTGTGAGAAACGTTTAAAGAGATGGATATACTCGACATCGCTGACGAGCTCGTCTTCGACGAGCGTATCGTGAAATATGAGATGCACACGTACAATCCGTACGCTAACACGACGTTGGGACACAGCGACGAGATACGAATACCGATACAGCAACAGGATTTGTACACGTTACCGTGTGAGAGTTTTCTCTACGTTGAAGGAAAACTCGTTACTTCTGCCGATGAGAATAGAGATAACGTGTGTATAATGGGAAATAATTGTGTCGCGTTCATGTTTGATGAAATGCGATACGAGCTCGACGGAGTTGAAATCGATCGTAACAGAAACGTTGGAATAACGAGCACGATCAAAAACTATGTATCGCTGACGACGGAGAAGAGCAAGACGCTGAAATACGCATCGTGGAATCCGGATGGAAATCCGTTGCTCGATGGAAACTTTAATTTTTGCGTTCCGCTCAATACTCTTTTAGGATTCTGCGAGGACTACAAACGGATTGTAATCAACGCTCGTCACGAACTTGTATTGATACGATCGCGCAACGATAATAATTCTCTCGTTGGACGAGTCGGTACGAATCCAACGATCGAACTACTCAAGATACAGTGGCGAATGCCGCATGTATCTCTGAGCGAAGTCAACAAGCTGTCTCTTCTTCGAACTTTGGAAAGCGGAAGATATCTGAGCGTGTGCTTCCGTTCGTGGGATCTGTACGAGTTTCCTCTGCTGCAGAATACAACGAAGCATTCCTGGGCGGTCAAAGCTGCGACGCAATTGGAAAAACCGCGATACGTAATCTTTGCTCTCCAAACCGGTCGAAAAAACGTACTGTCTGAAAACGCTACGCAATTTGACGCTTGTAAACTCACCAATGTGAGACTGCATCTGAATTCAGATTTTTATCCGTACGACGACATGAATTTGGATTTCGACAAGAGTCGATACGCTATACTGTACAATATGTATGCACGTTTCCGCAAAGCCTATTATGGACAGGACGATACGTATTTGGACATCGATGAATTCTCGAAAGCCGGTCCGTTCGTAGTCATAGATTGTTCGCGACAAAACGACTCTGTCAAGAGCGCCACCGTTGACGTGCGAATAGAATTTGATTGTAAGGAAAATATACCGGCCAACACCACCGCCTATTGTCTCATTATACACGATCGAATGGTCGAATATAATCCACTGAACAACATTGTGCGCAGACTCGTGTGAAAAGTTATAAATTAGACGTGTGCGAATGGGAACGTCAGTTTTCCGACGGTCGACGACGATGTCGAACGTACCAATTTTCGTCGACTTGCAAGGTTACGCGTTCAACAACATTTTTATCGTGAAAGAGGTAGCGGTACTTCGAGATGGCGAAACGCTATCTCATTACGTATTTCGTGAACACGTACCGTGGTATCTGTTGACGAAATCGGAAAAATCGCTGGCGTGTTGGTTACGGATACACCACCACGGCTTCCGATGGGAAGATGGACACGTCTCGTACAGTCAGATGAAAAGTCTTATCAACAATGCCATTGGTACGGAACCGTCTCTGATATACGTGAAAGGACTCGAGAAGAAAAAGTGGTTGTGCGAGATTTTGGAAGATGATGTAGAGATTGAAACAATAGATGCGGATTACGAAGATATCGCACGCCTGACGAACTTGGATGTAATCGGAACCTTGCGCTGCGCGTATCACACGAGACATTGCGCTATGCGGAATGTTTGCAAATTGTACAAGTGGTGGTTTGAGCGTAACAAACGTGTAAAACAACTATGATTTATGCTAATAAAATGATGTGTATCACACTCGTATGACTTTTATTCCACCTTTTACCCATCACATAATCCACCATATAATATGGTCTATCGCTTATCTCGCAGTAAAATAGGACGTTGAATAGGATGGGGAAAGAGTCTGGTAAAAAAAATGAAAAATTAATTTATTTAATATAAATAATATTTATTAAAAAACTAAAAAAAATATATGTACATTTGAGCAAACAGAATTTTTTCAATTGCATAAAAATGTTCTTCCGACGCCTTTCCACCACCGCCGCATCGATATCCCTCCGCTTGCCTTGTTTCCTCCGTTCTTTCCTCGCGAGGAATCGACTGGCGAAACCGACGACTTCGAAAGCGCGCCGCGAGGAACTCTCGCCCGACCAAGATTTTTCCTCCGACTCTTCTTCTCCACCACCACCTGTTTAAACTGCAAAAAGTCAAAATTAAAAATTAATGAATTAATTAAAAAAATTTGAGTATGAAAATATAAAATCGAAAAATTTGTAGTGTTAAATCAACTCACCTCTCGATTTTCTTCTTTTTACTTTACTCCCCCGTTTGATAATTGTAATCGGGAGAGTAAGAAATCACAGGGGGGCTGTATCCTGTGAAAATTTTATTGTTTAAAAAAAATAAAATTCGAGCATAAAAGTAACTGTAAAAATTTTCAATCTTTCTTACCTCTGTCACCCATTCCCCATCCGTCTTGCGCGTAGCCTTCCTCATCCCCTCCTTCATAATACCTCTCCTCTTCCTCAGTCTGTAATTCCTCTTCCTCAGTCTGTAATTCCTCTTCCTCAGTCTGTAATTCTTCTTCCTGCTCTTCCTCCTCCTCGCGAAGTGAGCTCGTCGATTCGTCGCTCGCGAGATCGACGAGCTCAGGCGTTAGAACAATTTAGAACAATTCGAGCGCGAGCTGAAACATTAAATTTTTTTTGTAAAATTTCCTAATATAAAATCGATGCTGTTATTTCATATAAATAATGTATACAGCGACTTACACGAGGGTCCGGCCTCAGGCGAGGTATCTGCTCGACGTCTTACCCCGAGACGTCGAGTAGCTCGCTCGTCACGGTTTTGACGCGTACCACGCACCACACCCTCCACCACCATGGTTTTCTTAGGTGTTGAATGTTGTAGCGTTCCTAAAAAAAAAATGATTTTAATTTTTTAAAACTTTGTTTTAATATTCATAATACAAAAAATAGAAACTTACCATTTTTTACCGCACCATGATAGCAATTCGACAGCCTGATGATATAGCCTCCCGCATCCTCTTCCTCGTTGTCGTTGAACGCTCGCCTTGTCTCGATTATTTCGCCAGCAATAATCAAGAGCTGCAGATAAATCGAAAAATGTCCCAAACGGAATAAAACCGCGAGCACCGCACTAGGGCACGCACCCGCAAACTTTGCGAATACCGCATAATTATTATCGTCGTTGTCGGATAACGATGATAAATAATTATCGATGCATAGCCCGTTTAAGTTACACGCCAATCGCAAACACGAATCAATAATTTTCCGCAAACTAGACATTTTTAAAACGAATAACCAGCTCCCGGATGATTTCCTACGTTCCACTCGAGCCTTGAGAAGTTAATACGTCGATGCAATAGTTAATCCCGGCTTATATACCCTTACATCAAAGATGCCGCTAAATCTTATTATAATCTAATTATGTTCACAGATAGCTAACATTCGTATCGATATCCACTATAGTTTACAATAATATGTCGAAGACGAGATAACTCGCTCGACAGCAGCATTTCCTTTTCGAGGAACAGTAATCGTGGATCTAAGGTTTCGCTAGGACGATAGGTGCTAAGCTATTCGTCGCTAACTAACATTCGTATCGATATCCACTATAGTTTACAATAATATGTCGAAGACGAGATAACTCGCTCGACAGTAGCATTTCCTTTTCGAGGAACAGTAATCGTGGATCTAAGGTTTCGCTAGGACGATAGGCGATAGGCCAGCGTATCATATTTCCATTTATTCAACGTCTATCGTACGTCTTTGAACCTCTATCGAACGTCTATCGTACATCTTTTAACGTATTGTTGAACGTCTTACGTACAACTTTTAACATCTTTTGTACATCTTTTCAACATTACTTAAACCACTTTTAACATCTATCAAACGTCTTTTAACGTTTATTACTACAGCGAAATTGACGTTTTTGCGTCGAGCTGTATATAAGATGTGCGGAAGAGAGAAATTTATCAGTTCAAAGTGTGCACGCGGTGGAGAAAAAAGTATAGAAAATGGAGCGTGATCAGAATAGAAAAACTTCCGAATACGAGAAGTGTAAAGATTGCGGAGTGTACCACAAGCCGATAGCTGTGGTTGAGCCTCGTCCGAGGACGACTCAAGCGCCTCCCGTCCCTCCTCGTAATCGTGAAAGGCGTTAAAGGCTCGGTTGAAACAATTTTTTTTTTTTTTTGTAAAACATGTATAGATGAAAAAAAAATATGAATAAAATTTGTTAATACTAATCTTATTGCGATTTTTTTCTCCTTTCACCTACCATCCTTAAATTACATATTAAGTTTAGATTAGAGTTTCTATTAAATTTATATTTTACCGCGGATAATTTGTATTAAGAAGAAAACATAAGTATATTATTGGTGTTTAGAATAAATGCATAACTTAAATAATTCACTCTATATTATTCACCACAATTAAAAGAAAAAAAAAAAATGATAGTCACTGGTTCGCTCGTTTCCTTCTATCGTGTAGTGTAACATGGCGCGCGCGCTTATCTCGCAGTAGGATAGGTCAGTGAATAAGATGAGGCACAGGAATAATAATTCAAATTATTTTATTGATAAATAATATTTATTAAAAATAATTAGTTCCGCATACATGGTTCAGTGTTGTATACTCCGTTATCCCGGTTCTGCAAAAACATTGTTCATTCTTTTCTTGCACTGAGGTGTTGCATACTCCGTTTTCCCGGTTCTGCAAAATGTGTACGATCGATGTTTGATGTTGAGGAGTTGTGTGTACTTTGTGCAAATGTATCGATGTCGGCACCTTCTCTGGATGCATTTTTCTAATTTTTTCCAGTATCGCTGATCTATACTGCTTCGGTATCATATAATATATGTAGTCATAATAGTGTGAAGAGATTCTTGATATTAGACTATCCTGAGCGCATAACGAGCACAACTTTTCCATCAATATCGGCAGGATAGATTCTATTAAAAACGTCGAAAATTCCTCCTCGGAATATTCTAGTACACTGTCGTCAATTTCACTCGTCCATTCGATAAATTGTTGTCGAAATATAGTATCCGGAATATATGGTTTAATGAATGCAGGAAATGTTGTATACTTTTCAATTATTTCTTCACTGTTTTTATATTTCCTTCTACATTCCCGACATGTTGTTAACCAATCTGTGAGAGTACTCAGATTTTCCTCTCGTAAGATGAGACTGTCTTCCATCTCTGTAATAAATAAAAATTATTAAAATAAAAAAATATCCAATTAGTTATTACGCATTCGAAAAATGTGTATTAAAGATATTTTAAAAATGTGTACTTTACCTATTTCAGTTTGCACAGAGTGCAATCTTTCCTGTACGGTGGGGGCCCGTCGATGTGGTCACGCTGCCACGACTGGTTGTAGTGCAACGAGCACCGACGATAACCTTGCACTTCCGGATCCGCTCTTAAATGATCCGGTAGCCTATCCCACACGTGATCCACAAACCGAGCAAACTTGCTTAATAAAATCACCTTCGGCACAAATTCTAACTCCACTGCTGTTAAATTGAGAATATCGTGTTCATCCGAGAGTGCGATGAACATTTCGACTGTTATACCACTGAGATTTCATTCTGGTATGTAATTTATTTATTTTATTTTATTATCCGAAAATTCGGCTTGATGATTTCATAATATTATATACTATTATATTTGTCATTAGATTTAAACTATTCTGAAGATGGTCAAAAATCATTGACCGAAACGTCAAATAAATATCACTTCATAAAAAAAACTCTTGGCACGATCAACCAGCCTGACCCTTGATCTCCTATCTTTATTAAACAAGTTTTAATTTATTGTGGGTCTTCTTCTCAATTTTAATATACGCGGAGACAAAAAATGCGTTCCGGTTATTTCAATTTTATTCGAAACCATTTTAACAACGATGTTTGTAATATGATGAAATGTTTTATTAAATTCATGAAACTAATCGCCAAGTTGAAATCACGAGTTAGATTCTTAAGTATTTGTATTAAAAGTAATCTTAGGCCGACACATACAAAATTTGTAGAACATAATATCTGTTTGTTCGAACCTTCATCGAGAAATTTACTTAATAAAATTAACAATTATTATGTAATAAGATTGATGAAGCTCGAATTGAAAGATACCTATAAACATTTACACATTATTTGTAATAAAATATTTATACTGTATAATCGTATATATCATCATGTACCAACGTATATCGCCAATGAATTTTTTAAAAAACAAGAAATTTTTTACCATCACGATTTGATGAACAGGTTTAACAGATCAGATAAAAAGATCAATTTATTGACAGAGAGGCACATTCAAAAAATCGATAATATCAAGCAAATCAATTTTTCTTGTAAATATGGCAATGACGGTCGTGTTGTTTTTAACAAGGTTTGTCCTTCTGATGATCCTACGGACAGTTCAGAAAACATCGATAAGGTCTCACCTGATACGAATAATTCTAATATTACTTATAACGTATCTATGGATCCTAAAGATTTTTGCACCCAGTATGATATCAATAAAATACACGATAACTGGTTTGTTAATTTATCTGGAACAGACATTCCCGATGATGTCAAGTGTCTACTTCAACTGGGAGAACGTTTCAGCGCTCCGTACAATAAAAGAATTAAAGACAAATTAATAATGGATCATCTAAAATGCATTGAATCTAATATTGAGAGACTGCCGGAGGATCAAAAGAATGACATAAGAAATAGATCTATCGTTATTCTTAAAGACCTTTATCACAAACCGTTTTTACATAACACCACGGAAAAATCAATCTTAAATTGGATGTCATCGACAAAAAATTTTTTAAAAGATCATTCAGACATTCTTTTTATGAATGCTGACAAGGGCAACATGACCGTGGCCATACACAAGAATACGTATCTTTACAAAATGAATTTGCTTCTCTCCGATGAGAGCACTTACGAGGTTGTGACTGTAGACCCGACAAGAAAGATTATTAATGGTCTTAAAACACACCTTAACAGATGGAGACAGAAAGGTTTCATTAGCAAATCTATATATTTGTCCTTACTATCCTCTGACGGCACCTTACCACGAGCATACGGACTTCCTAAAGTTCACAAAGATAACTGTCCGCTTCGAATCATTGTTTCATGTATTAATAGCCCGTTATATAAACTAGCCATGTTTCTACACAATGTTTTGCATAACAGTATTCCTAAACCTGACAGTCACATAAAAAATAGTTTTCAATTGATTGATATGTTAAAGGATAAGATAATTGATGATGATACGGACCTCGTGTCATTGGATGTTGTTTCTCTTTTCACCAATGTGCCTTCGGAATTGGCTATTGCAGGTATTGTTAACAGATGGCCAATTATTTCTAATAACACATTGTTTTCTATGGAGGAGTTCATCAGTGCCATAAGATTTGTTCTAAGTTCAACCTTTTTCACTTTTAATAACAAGATCTATAAACAGACCTTTGGAAGTCCAATGGGCTCCCCCCTCTCTCCTATTTTGGCTGACATCGTCATGACGGATCTTGAATTGAGAGCAATGGAAAATTTAGAATTCAGCTTACCGATTTATGTTAGATACGTTGATGACATTCTTACTATGGTTCCTAGAAGACATATTGAGGATGTCCTCAGATCTTTCAACTCCGTACACGATCGCCTGCGATTCACCGCAGAGATAGGGGGAGATAATATCAATTTCTTAGATATAACATTATATCGAGGCAACAATCAGTTTATGTTTAATTGGTATCGAAAACCTACTTTCTCTGGCAGATTTTTGAATTTCCACTCTCAACATCCGATATCACATAAGAGAGGTGTGCTAGTTGGCCTGATAGACAGGGTCTTGGGTTTGTCTCATCCATAATTTTATCAACAGAATTTTGTTCTCATTATTGACATTTTATTGAATAATGGCTATCCTTTACCTTTCATTTTTAACGGTATTAGAGAAAGAATAAAATATTACATATATAATAACAGACGCTTATTGTTGGATAATGATGTCAATGATGAGGACAATAAACGTTTCTTTGTTCTTCCTTACGCTAACATTGTGTCAGAAAAAATTAAACATATTACAAAAAAATATAAATTCAGATTAGCACATACTATACCTAACAAACTAAATACTTTTATTAAGAGACATAAAGACATTGCAGAAAAAGACTCCCACAATGACATTGTCTATAAGATTTCATGTAATGACTGTAACGTGACTTATGTAGGACAGTCAAAAAGACAATTAAGAACTAGAGTCGATGAACACAGAAGTTCTGTCAGGAGAGGTCAAAATTCAGTCATTACTGAACATTGCAGTCGACTTAATCATAATTTTGATTGGGACGGTGCAGAGATTTGTGATATAGAACATTCTTATAACAAAAGATTAATTTCTGAAATGATTTTCATCAAGAGACAGTCACATGGCATAAATGTTCAAAGTGATACGGATTCGTTACCAGCGTCATACAGTCATATCATTAGTTTACTATCCCCTCTTTAAATACCCCCCCCCCCCTTCTTGCTTCCTAACTTCCTACCTATCCTCTCCTTTTTGAATTTGCCGTTTGCTCAGAATAAGATTTGTGCTCGACCAAGTGAGACGTCTGACCTCTTAAGTGTGCTCAACGAATTTAGAGGTTTAATTAAGTCTTTTAACGTCAATAATGACTAACAATCTGTATTTCGAGCTATCTTTATCAACAGACTGTATAAAACACTGACCATTAATTATGTTTTGAGATTTCATTCTGGTATGTAATTTATTTATTTTATTTTATTATCCGAAAATTCGGCTTGATGATTTCATAATATTATATACTATTATATTTATCATTAGATTTAAACTATTCTGAAGATGGTCAAAAATCATTGACCGAAACGTCAAATAAATATCACTTCATAAAAAAAACTCTTGGCACGATCAACCAGCCTGACCCTTGATCTCCTATCTTTATTAAACAAGTTTTAATTTATTGTGGGTCTTCTTCTCAATTATAAAATAATATTTTTTAGCCAAAAGCATTATCTAATGATTCACTTGATGGTACAGTGCTAGAAACAAATATCGAAAAAGAAAAAAAATGTTACAAAAGCAGTTTTCAAATACAAGATTTTCAATATTCCTGCCACTTGCCTTAATCGATTAGCCACGCTTGCTTCTTAACATTTATCTCTATCGAAAGATTACACACCTGGAAAATTTTTAACTATTTATTTTAAATTACTGCATATTAGCAAAAGTTACTGTACTGTGGAGATTAGTGGAGAAACGGTAACATACAATGCAGTCAAATACATCTTACAAATGCAGTCAAATAGATCGAAGATTTATTGCACTCTTGTTAGCATGTTAAAGTATGTGTAGCGTATTATTAGTTCATTAGTAATTTTAAGTGTTATTAATAGTGGTCTTCCACACCACCTTTGAGGTTCCACTAACTAGGCGCGTTCGATTTTTTTTAAGTGGACCGTCGCCTGGAGCCCTATCGTACCACTTTTTTAAAATTGAAATTCAAGATAAAAGTAATTATTATTGTTTTGATGTTGATGGACCATCATCTGCAATATGTAACGTTATATTTTTTTTTATTTTCCCAGGACTACTGGCGTACAGTGTCTTTGCCGACATCAAAGACAAATGCCTCTCATTAATGTTCATATTTAGCACTGTTTCCTTACGCGATTTTAATGCTGATTTTAAAACACAAAGAGCGTTAACATTGGTGACCGAAAGTTTGTTGCGTTTTTTGGTTTTTAAATCAGATAAAACTGAAAACATCCTTTCAGGATCTGCATTAGAATTAGGCAGTGTTTGAATAGCATTCACCAAAGATTTCATATTAGGATATTTTATAGTGTTGTTACTTCGTAAAATTTTTTTCCACATATCATCAAAATTTAAATTAGAAAAATTTATTTTGTCTGTCTCAGTAAAATCTTCATGTAATTTCAACCATTCTTCCCGCAAACCGTTTTCGTCAAATCCGCCTATAGTTTTGGCAATAAAAGAAACATCGTTAAATGATATTTCTCTATCATTATCTGATAAAGCTACATTTGCTTCTAAAACTGTCAATGTGGACAAAAATTTGTCATTAATTGGTAATCTTTTACTAATTTCTTCAGCAGCGGTGACGTAAAATTGTAAACAATTTTCTCGTACATTTGTAATTATGTTACATTTGTAATCGTACATCGTGTCTGTAGATCCTTCTTTTATTAATTTATCGAGATATTCCTCGCATTCGGATCCCAAATTTATTTCTTGTAAAGATTTTTGATTCTCTTTTTCAGAAAATTTAATATTAGTACATACGGTTTTCAATAATTCTGGCTTCAAAAAGTATTTGCATATTGTTGTTAAAAATTTTACTGACTTTGGTTGCAATAAATGAATTCTTGTTTCTGTTGCTTGGAAAAATGCATTAAATGAATTAAAATAATCTAAAATATGCTCTAAAAATAAAAAATATGCTTTTACATCGTAACTTCCCATGACAGACATTAAATCTTTTGCAGACTTTGATTTGTCTGCCAACGCCATATCAGTGAGAAAAAGCTTGATAGCATCCCAAGATTCAAGAATTCTTTCAATACATGAATGGCGAGAAAGCCATCGCGTATGAGACAATTTTAAAATGTTGTGACTTGTTTCCAAAAAGCAATCACTAAAGTCTCTATAAATAGCTGAACGCTTAGGACTACTATTAATATAATTTGAAATTTTTTTCAAAAATTCTTCGCAATACTCTGGTATTTTTGCACATACAGAATGTGCAATCAATGCAGCAGAATGGCATGGACACGCAAATGTTAGTAAATGTTTACAAGTTTCTTCTAATTTTCTTTTAAATGACGCGGAAAAGTGTGCCCATTCGAGGAATGTACAACAATGTACAACAATCGCTTCCACGTGTATGAGGGTTTTTAGAAAAAACTTTCTGCGTGAAAGCGAGATTAGTATAATTCCATCGGGTGGGTACAGACACGCGAATACGCAATCGCGCAAAGCACTGCGTTGGCTGGTGTGGATGGAGCGAGAGCTCGGTCATCCCATTATTCACGCAGGCCGTACCCGCGAATATCGCGTACTCGACGGCACACTCGTCGACGGATATTACGAATCATTAGAAAACGGCGTAACGCGACATCACGTGTTTCAATTTCACGGATGCTTTTGGCACGGTTGTCCGTCGTGCTTTAGAATCAACCGCGACAGTAACCTCTCCGTAAACAGCGAACGTAGGGATACGATCGATTTGCGTTATGAGCATACCGTCGCAACGATATATCGTCTTCGAAAACGCGGATACACGGTGACGGAGAAATGGGAGTGCGATTTCGATCGTGCGATGGCTGTAAATAGCGTAATGCGGGAATATTTACAGCACCATCAAATGGTTGAAAACGAACCGCTCAATCCGCGCGATGCGTTTTACGGCGGCCGTACGGGGAATGTCGCGACTCGATATGAAATTACGGGTACAGAGAAGATACGATACATCGATGTATGTTCTCTGTATCCGTATGTTTTAAAAACGGGTACTTTTCCGATCGGACATCCCACGATGTATGTCGGGGAGGAATGTTTGGTGCTAATCGGAGAAGGCCCGAATTACAATTTCGACTCCGTCGAAGGCCTCGTACGTTGCAAAGTACTCGCACCGCGCGATCTCTTTCACCCCGTGTTACCGTATCGCGTACGCGGAAAATTGTTATTCGCGTTGTGCCGCAGTTGCTGCAAAACATTTTCACGCAAAGATTGTACACACGTGCCTTCCGAACGTGAATTTACAGGTACATGGATATCGTGCGAATTGCGCAAAGCGCTTGAAAAAGGTTATTTCGTGTCGGAGGTTAGCGAGATTTGGCAGTACAACGCAACACGCTACGATCACGGTACGCGGCAGGGTGGGTTATTCGCCGAATATATTAATACATTTTTTAAATTAAAACAAGAAGCCAGCGGGTGGCCGAGTGAATGTACCGATGACGAGGCTAAAGAACGATATCTTCGCGATTACGAGGAAACCGAAGGCATCGTTCTCGAAAGTAACAATATCGCGAAAAATTCGGGATTACGTTCGGTCGCGAAGTTGTGTTTAAATTCTTTTTGGGGGAAATTCGGCCAACGACCCAACCTAACGAATACCGAAATCGTAAAAACTCAGCAACGATTAGCGAGTTTGCTCACAAGCCCCAAACATGAAATAACCGAAATACTGCCGGTAAACGAAGATGCGATGTATGTTTCATGGCGACTGCGGGAAGAGGCCGACGTTCCCTCGCCTCTTACCAACGTCGTTTTAGCGGCGTACACGACGGCGCTAGCGCGATTAGTGTTGTATAAATATTTAGAACGCTTAGATCGACGCGTTTTATATTACGATACCAATTCTTGCATTTATGTAAGCAGCGATGATCCTTCCGAATACGAGCCGCGTACGGGTAATTTTTTGGGCGATATGACGAACGAACTCGAAAGCTATGAGTCCGGTAGTTACATCGAGGCGTTTGTATCTGGTGGCCCGAAATTTTATGCTTACGTTGTTCGCACACCGGAAGGACTCACGCACGAAGTTTGCAAAGTAAAGGGTATAACCCTAAACTTTGCAAACTCATGCTTAGTTAATTTTAATAGTATAAGAGAATTAATATTGCAAAAAGAGCGAGAGGGACGAGAAGAGGAAAGTGAAGAAGAAGAAGGAAAGTCACATAGAACATCGATAAATCTACGTTTCAGAGCAATTCGGCGTACGGCTTTTCACGAGTTAATAACTCGCGACGAAGTGAAAGCTTGTACTCCTGTGCTATTGAAACGTAGATTTCTCAATAGTCGTTGTTCCGTTCCTTACGGTTACGCGATTCGATAATTTTTACAGAATTGTTCTTTCGCTGTCGACGGTTAGCGTGTGTTTTCCGACTTTATATAAATAGCTTTAAGTAGATTTATAAATTTTTGTAAAAGTATAAATAAAAAATTTTTTTATTTAATTTAAGAAAATATTGCTAGTTTTAAAATGTAAAATGTATAATTGTATAAAAACTATGTAAAAACTATGAAAAATTTAAGAAATAAAAACGAATATTTTTATTTTTCTCAAATCATGTACTTTTATTCGCAAAAATAAATGTTTTTTCGCATAATTTTTCTTAAAGATTTTTCTTCCTCCTAACTTACTTTCCCGTATAAAACCCTCATTTTTTTCCGAGAAAAAAAAGCGCAAAGTAGCGTTTTCATTCTTGGACGCTGGCGCGAGCAATTTCGGTGGTTGCGCTTGTCCAGCGTCTCCGCGGACCGAATCAGCTTGTTCGAGTCCGCGAGTTGTACGCTAGCGCGGTTGCGCTTGTCCAGCGTCTCCGCGGACCGAATCAGCTTGTTTGAGTCCGCGAGTTGTACGCTAGCGCGAGCAAGCGGTCGCCGCCGCCGCCGCCGTTGCCGCCGCCGTCAGTGGGTAGTAAGCTTATCGCGTCATAGTGTTTCGCTGATTTTTTTCGTTTATGAAGATGCAAGCAAACGGCGAAGAGTTCATTTCGCAAGATGGACATACGCTGGAAACATCCTTGGACGTCTATCGTCAGCGGTCCCACCGGATGCGGCAAAACGGTCTTTGTAAAAACTTTTCTCAAATATCTATCCGAAATGGCCGATGTTTTTTTCCAAAGAGTTTTATTTTATTACGCCGAATGGCAGGATGCTTATCAACAACTTCAATACGCGTTTGAGAAAAAAGAAAGGAACGCTGCGGGAAAAATAAAGAAAAATGCAATCGAGTTTCGCGAGGGGTTGCCACAAGCGCATGATTATTCCCACGATCCTCTCACACCAAAGTTGGTGATAATCGACGATCGTATGAGAGAATCATCCTCGTGCGACGTCATCGTGGATCTTTTTACAAAGGGTAGTCACCATAAGAATCTCAGCGTTATACTTATCACGCAAAATCTATTTTACCAGGGACGCTGTCAGCGCGACATATCGCTTAATACCAATTACATCGTCGTCTTCAAGAACCCGCGCAATCGCGCTCAAATTCGCCATCTCGCGCGACAGGTACCCCGATGACCGAAAGTTTCTAGAAGAAGCATACTTTGACGCAACCTCACGCCCCCACGGATATTTATTACTCGGATCTGAAACAATCGACTCCGGACAAATATCGATTTCGGACAAGCATCTTTCCCGACGATGCGTTGCGTTACGTCTACGTACCGCGCAGATCGTTCTCCAGCGTATAAAAAGTATACACCATCGCTCGCGTGACGACAGTTGCGAGTGACTTTCTCACGATGAAAGAAGCGGCGTCGGACGGTGCAACGAAAACCGCTAGACGTTCGATCGGAAAGAGAAACGTTTGTCTTCTAGAGGCGCTGTGTCATCTGAACAAAAATCAACGCAGCTCCTTCCTGCGAACCGCGGACGAAAAATTTATTCGCTGTATTTGCGAATGCGTTTTCAACACGCTCAATGGTAACGTTGCGCTCGAACGGCGCGAAAAAAATCGTCTGAGCAAATACAAAACGACGCTACGTCGTATCGCGTCAAAGCGTGGAAATTGGAAGAATAAAAGAAAGCTATTGGTACAACGAGGTGGATTCTTATCCTATATTATCGTTCCTCTATTAGAGGCCTTATTTTCGCGAATCATAGACAAGGTGACGGCTTAAAACACAAGAGAGAAAATAATATCAAATGTTATGGAAAGGGCGAAAAAAATGGTTTTAATTTCTACGGAAAATCTCGAGAGAATGCAACGTCAATTGCATCAACCGACTACCGACTACGGCGCACCGCTCGTGGAAAACACACCGGACGAAAGCGCAAATAATAATAATAATTATAATTCCGTACGAACACCCGGAACCGCTCTATCCAGACTCGATGCGGAGATGAGTCGAATTCTTAATTCGCCCTATCCGAACGACGAAGCCGAGAAATGGAAGATGTACAAAGAGGTTCTTTGGCGATATCTTCACTTTGTACGAGTAGCACACGGACGACGAAATCAAGACGCGCGTAACGCCGAGGAAGAAGAAGAGGAAGAAGACGCGATGGACACTCGCGAAGAAGTACCGCCGAGCGATCTCACGGACTCATTCGCTCCGGACTCTAGTCGTACGAGAAGCCTCCCGAAAGAACACGACGTGAGTCTCGGGGTGATGAAAAGCGTCGAAAGAAGCTTTTCATCTAAGTGGAAAGCGTACCGAAATCTTACCGTGCCGAAACTCGCTTACTGACGAAACGCTTGCTCGATAAAGCATCGTCGACTAGAATTAACTGGGACGAGTACGGAGTCGTGACCATAGACGGTAACGTCGTAAAAGATTCAAATATCTCAGACCTGATAAACGAGGCGATACACGATAGAAAAACCGTGAAAGCCGCGGGAAGAGTTCAGTTCGCGCGATTACTTCACAACTTGAACATTCCCTCCGCACTAGTGAGAAATAAAAAATTATTAACAGCCGGTTCTTCGCAAAATATCGCGAAACTTACCGGTCCTGCGGCGAGTTCCACTCCTCAGAGAAACACGGATTCTCCACCAGCGAGACGCCTGTTCGAATGGAGTAAATTGGAATGACGGCTCTTGAAAAATTGTACTACGATCCCGCGCATTATACCGGCTATTCGGCTGTCGATAATCTGTTTCGCGCGGCGAATTTACCCCGTAACAATGTCGAGCGATGGCTCGAAGCGCAAGACGCCTACACGCTGCATCGTCCATTGCGACGGAAATTTCCGCGAATGCATTACAATGTAACGAATATCGACGATCTGTGGGAGGCAGATTTGATCGAACTCCGAAATCTCAAAAGTTACAACGAGGGATATTCGTATTTACTCGTGATTATCGATGTACTTAGTAAATACGTCTGGGTAGAACTATTGCGCGACAAAACGAGTAATTCCGTAATGAGAGCTTTTCAGAACGTGCTCTCGAGAAGTAACGGACGCGCGCCCGTATACCTACAAACGGACAAGGGTAAAGAATTTGTCGGGTGATCGCTACAAAAGTTTTTGGAAGAAAATGACATTCGTTTTCGCGTAGCCCGCAATCCGGATGTCAAAACCGCCATCGTCGAGCGCTTCAACAGAACGTTGAAAGAACGAATGTGGCGTTATTTTACGCATAAAAATACACGACGCTACATCGATATTTTGCAGAATATCGTAAACGCCTATAATCACACCCGTCATTCGAACACCAGAATGCAACCGTATGCTGTTACGAGAGAAAATGCGCGTATCGCTCGTGAAAATATAACGCGTCGATGGAGGAGCAACGGCGAAGCGAACGAAAAACGCCGAAAGGTTAAATACCACGTCGGTGATCACGTTTGTATCAGTAGAGCAAAAGTCGTCTTCGAGAAAGGATACGAGGCGCGGTGGAGTGAGGAGATATTTCGAATTCATCGCATACTCGATTGGCGAAAACCACGTGTGTACGAGCTGAGCGATTTAGCGGGAGAAGTCATAGACGGCATTTTTTACGAACAAGAATTGGCTCGGGTTGAGAAAAACTTGCAGGAGGAGGAGTTTATCGTCGACCGTGTGATAAGAAGCCGGGGTCGCGGTAATAATAAGCAGGTGCTGGTTAGCTGGCGTGGTTATCCCAGTAAGTTTGATTCTTGGATCCCTGCTTCGAGTTTAACCCCGCTTGTTCAAAATGAGGACGGATCAATTTCTCTTGATTCTTCCAAGCAATAGCAGCATGCGTTATTTTCCGCACAATGCAACCACTTCCTTCACCACAGAATTACCTCAACCTATACACTTACACGGCGAATGGGAAGTCGCGCTTAACGAGATCCAATTTCCCACTACTTTTTTACACATAAACCACGTTGAAAATGTCATTAGATTCGTCGATATTGAAAATGGACACGAGACGAGGAAAAACGGGGCGCCGTTAACGTCGACGGAAGGCGTAATACCGAATGGTATTTACAAAAATATCGAGGAACTTATCTCCGCTATTAATTCGGCTTGCAAAGATGCGAATTCGCATATTAATTTGAAACTAGAAGACGCTAGCGGCGGTAAAACCTTGTTCAACATTACATGCGATGAAAATAAATGCAATCTGATTCATCATATGAACGTTTCCGATAATCTTCTACGAATACTCGGCTGCGGCGGGGCCATACCAACGCCTAGCAATCGCCTACAAATCGCACATTATACCACGCTCACTGCGACTAAACCTAATTCCAAAGATATTTTTACAGCGCCTTTTATTAAACTCGGGTTTAAAACGGAACAAGGAGTGCGCACTGGAAGTTTCTATACCGTCGAACCGCACGGATTGCTGCGCGGTATTCCCGATAAACTCTTTGTTTATTGCGATATTTGCGAACCTTATATAACCGGCGATGTGCAAACTCCACTTCTTCGAATAGTACCGGTCGAGCTGCAACATTACGGACATTATTACGCGTACGGCGCGAATCAAGTGAAACATTTCTCTGTCCCGCATTATATCCCATTACGACAAACGTATTTCCGCAGGATTGAAATAGATATAAAAGATCAATTCGGAAAAAGATTACCATTCCAATCGGGAACGCTAACGGTGACGTTGCACTTTAGACGTTTCCAGTAAGAAAAAATCAGTCGGAAAAGCCGCTCGCTATGGCTAGACCGGAGGACCACGAATATTACGATAGCGGAGGTAGGAGCGGAGGAATCACGAGGGTTTTCGTCGGAGCACCCTATCAACGAGGACACGGAATCGGTAGTTTTCTCGGAGGATTATTCAGGAGGGTGCTTCCTTATCTGAGTAAAGGTGTACGAGCGGTTGGTAAAGAAGCTTTACGAGCCGGCGTTAACGTGATGGAGGATGTCGAAAATAATACGCCGTTCAAGGAGGCGATCAAATCTCGTCTCAAGGAATCGAGCGGAAATCTCAAAAGAAAAGCCAAAGAAAAAATAACTAGCTTGATGAAGGGAACAGGTTATAAAGTATCCGCGAAAACAGCTGCGCTTCAGTTTCCTTTCTTCAGTCACGTAAGACGCAACGCTGTTTCTAAGCGCCGTCGTCGTCAGACGAACAAAAAGAAATCGTCGAAGAATAACAACGCGCGAAGAAAAATCACGAACAAAAAAAGGGCAACGAAGAAAATACGTACGGTAGAAAGACCAACAACAAAAAAAAGCCATCCACAGGACGCTGCCGTCGAGTCAAGAAACGCAGTGTAGCCGACATATTCTCTTAATCGACGTGTGAATTAGGAATTTACGGAGCATGTCCTTTCTTCATACACATTCAAACGAGTGCTTAAAGAGTGAACTCAATCTCTTTTCTTTACCGCCTACACAAACCAGCATCGAGAGATCGCAATGGATTTATTACAAACCCGTAACGTCGCTCGCGGATGACGCGCCTATAGAATTCGTCATACCCGGCCATGGGGAAGATTATCTAGATCTCACACACACCATGTTGAGTCTTCGCGTACGCGTAGAATCTTCCCCCCTAGCAGGAGGCGGTACCGCCGCTGGCACCCCCGAGTTCAAAGTAGGCCCTGTAAATCATTTACTGCATTCCATGTTCAACCAAATCGACATATATTTCAATCAAAAACTCGTGTCACTCCCAAACAACGCTTACGCGTATCGGGCTTACATCGAGGCGTTATTAAATTATTCTTCACCCGCAAAAAACTCCCATCTGACCTCCTGCCTGTGGGACGCGGATACCCCTGACTTAATGGACGCTCTCCTAGAGTCGCAAGCCACGAATCAGGCTCTCGTGAAACGCTCGCGTTACATTCGAGACGGACAGGCGTTAGATCTCATAGGTCATCTTTACTGCGACGTTTTCAATCAGGATAAATTCCTAATCAACGGGGTGGAAGTTAGAATGAGGCTCGTTCGCTCGAAAGATTCGTTTTGCCTCATGGAATCTAATTCGGTGTCAAAAATACGCCTTCTAGACGCTAGTCTGCTCGTTAGAAGAGCAAAGATAAGCCCCGGTGTGTTACTGTCACACGCGAAAATGTTGAGTAAAACCACCGCCAAATATCCTCTCACAAAAGTCGAGGTTAAAACATTTACGATTCACGCCGGACTCGTAGGAGAATCGATAGATAATGTAATACTCGGACAACTGCCGAAACGTGTAATAGTCGGCTTTGTCGATAACAGAGCGTTTAATGGCGATAGAAAATTGAATCCGTTTAATTTCAAAAACTACGATATAAATTTCTTTTCTCTGTATGCTTATGGTATGCAAATTCCCAGTAGACCGTTACAACCGAACTTCTCAAAAGACGAAAAGCTTTACGTCGAAGCCTACCACACGCTCTTCTCGGGAACCGGCATTCACTTCTTGAACGAGGGAAATTTTATAAGTAGAGAGGATTATGCCCAGGGCTACACTCTTTTCGCTTTTGATCTTACCCCCGACTTGTCCGCTCATTGCGCCGGACATTGGAATCTCGCGAAACATGGTAGTTTGCGATTAGAAGTGAAATTTGATAAGGCGCTTACCACGACCGTTAATTGTATCGTTTATGCAGAGTTCGACAATATTCTAGAAATAGACTCCTCTCGACAAGTTATCGTCGATTTTGGCGGTTAGGTTTTTATAACGTCAAACCCCCCACCTCTACTACTACTACTACGTACATTTTTCCCTAACGTCTGTTTTCTTAAATGACGTGTAAAGCAACGGAAAGAGATTCAGTTTTGTTCGAGACGCGAACGGCGTTGCTTCGTTTGAAAAGAAAGAGCGAGTACTTGGACATAACCATGGATATAGTCATCGATATACATTCCGCGATGCCGCCGAGAAATTTATTCCGAAAGAAGTAGCTGTCGTTGCGATTAACTCACCAATCATCGGACACTGGATTATGACGCCTCCCTATCCCTTTGACGATTTACCTGAAAAATCGAGACGAGAAAACAACTGACTTTCGCAAAATTATCACGGAATCGAGTGGTTCGATGGCGAAATCGATCTTAAATGTTTCGTAATACAACTGCGAGAAATAACACGTCGAGTGCGCTACATCTATAGCAGGGGGCAAGAAAAGGCCCGCTATCTGAGACGTCTACTTTCCAGAAACGTATATAATCTAGAAGGAATTTCTCCGGCGTTTAAAAATTTGTCGGAAGACAAAGAGAGCGGACATCGGTGCTCTCACCACGGTTTTTGATTTTGCTCTACAGACAAATTTCTTTGCGCGTTACGCAACGCCGGCAAATTGAAACGTTGGATAGGCGCTTAAAACACCAGCAGTGAGTGTAGCATCGTTTTGAGCTGCGATGATCTTTCTTATGAAAATTGGAGCATAAGCGAAAAAGCTGACAGCGGCGTTTTTATGAAAAAGAATAAAAATCTCGATATAATTCGCAATATCGAGGCGTGGCGTACGGAAAAAAAAGAAGAAGAAGAAGAAGAAGACAAGAATCAATCACGTAATTACATTGCAAAAGATATACCGTGTGTAAAGAAAGAAGAATATCCTACCAATAGCAACGCTCAACAAACCATCTCCGCACAATCATTCGAGAACGTCTACTCTACGCGTAAGGAGATAAACCCCTGCGACTCTACTATACAAATAATTCCTCGCGCACGAGCACCGTCTTGTTACGCGACAAATGAATTAGTTGGAAATCTTACACGCGTTGCGTCGTCTCAATGTCAGATATGCGGGAGTCTATCCTGCCGACAGACTACCGAGGGTGTGGACGAGGTCGACAGCCATTGTCGCTAATACAGACGAGCATGATCGCCCCGGAAGACACTGGGTCACCTTTTACATCGACGAGCACGGTACCGGCACATATTTCGATAGTTACGGAATCCCGCCACACTCGGATCAACGATTTCATCTGCGACTTCGACGAAATTCCACCACGTATCGATGGAACACCGTGCAGCTACAAGGATTTTTTTCGCAAACATGCGGCCAATATTGTTGCGTGTTTCTTTACTATTTGTCTCTTGGTTACAACCTTGAGCAATTTCTTCGTCTTTTCACCGATAATTATAACCAAAACGACAGACTGATAGTATGCTTATATCGCAAAATTTTTCATTGTAAAAAAAATGAGCAAACGAAAGTACGTACAAGTACTTGTTGTAATATTCAACGATGTATTTTTAAAAATTTCAAATAAAACATTTTATTTTATATATTTAACATTTCTCGATGCATGCTTTGAAATAATATTTTTAAAACGTATTCAGTAAGTCAAATAAAATATTTTTATATTTTGACTGTAATGTTCGATTATGTATTCTTAAGAAAAATTCCAAATAAACGATTTTGTATTCCATTTCTCGTGTTTGTTTCCTTCCTCTTTTCGCATGTTCCTGCACTCGCCAATCCATACAGCTCGCTCAATTCGCGGGGTGGCTCACTCCGTTCACGAGATATCGCTGCCACCTTAACCAGCATGCCGAATATCAGACTAAAAGTCCGATCATTCGTCGCTGCGTTCTTTTGTTCGCTATACCGGTGCACGCTCTATACCGTTTGCACCCCCTTAGTCGTCATCTCGTCAAATATTGGTCTAGCAGAATCCACCGTTTGACTCCGTCGTTCTTTTGTTCTCCCATACTTGCCCGCTCACAGGTCGTAGTTCTATCATCCCCCGCCCGACACCTTGACGATGTTTGTTTACATTTCCCATACCTGCCAGAGAGTCCGGGGTACCTCATATAGACGCGGCTCCACCATAAATACGCTCCTTCACGGGACGACTGTGTGACGTCGTTTGTTTTGATGCCCCATACCTGCCAGAGAGTACGGGGTACCTCATGTAGACGCGGCCCCACCATAAATACGTCCCTTCCCTTTACGGACTAGAGACGACTGTGTGACGTCGTTTGTTTTGATGCCCCATACCTGCCAGAGAGTCCGGGGTACCTCATGTAGACGCGGCTCCACCATAAATACGTCCCTTCCCTTCACGGACTAGAGGCGACTGTGTGACGTCGTTTGTTTTGATGCCCCATACCTGCCAGAGAGTCCGGGGTACCTCATGTAGACGCGGCTCCACCATAAATACGTCCCTTCCCTTCACGGACTAGAGGCGACTGTGTGACATCGTTTGTTTTGATGCCCCATACCTGCCAGAGAGTCCGGGGTACCTCATATAGACGCGGTCCCACCATAAATACGTCCCTTCTCTTAACGGACTAGAGGCGACTGTGTGACGTCGTTTGTTTTGATGCCCCATACCTGCCAGGTCCCATACCTGCCAGGCCCCATAGCTATAAATACGACTCTACGACTTACTTCATTTGATCTATAGGTAGCCATGCGGACTAGGACCAGGACTAGAAACCCAGCGATCCAGGTTCGAACCCGGTTTGGATTTTCTCAATTCGAAAAAAAATAAAAATTTACGTCATCCCGCGCCTACTATAAATACGACCCTACGACTTGTTTCATTAGATCTATAGGTAGCCCAGCAGACTAGGACCAGGACTAGAAATCCAGCGATCCAGGTTCGAACCCCGTTTGGATTTTCTCAATTCGGAAAAATAAAAATTTCCGCCATCTTGTCAACATCCGCCATCTTGTTTACCCGTAGCCGCCATCTTTTTTTCCCATCCCGTCAGAGAGGAGTGAGGGAATGTTTTGGCGCCAGACCCACTGCGGGGGGCCTAGACGGGGTAGGTGGTGGGGGTTTGTTGTGACGCCCCATACCTGCCAACATACTACTGGTTGAGTCCTGGCGTTGGTCCTTGCACTCTTGCGGCACACCGAACAGTGCCTCTTCTCGACCCTGTACGTTGGTCCTTCTAATTCCGCGTCGCCTTCTTACGCATCCTGCCGATTTTGCAAAAAGGGGGGCCCCTGAGAACCGCCCACAGTTTATCCAGGGCGCCCCCTTCCCCCGCTTTCTGTGGTTTCCTCAAATCATCCGGTTTGAATCGCGTTGATCATTCGATGTTCCCGGAAGAGACTGGTTAGGCTGGCCGGGCCATACTCCGGTCCTTCCGGGTGCAGCATCTTCGGAGTCCTCGGTGCCGTCTGCAGCCGGGCGAGGTCCGCTGCTGCGTTTCTTTGCGAGTGTGTGGCTAAAACCAAAACGGAGTTAGTCGATAGGGCTTGGATGGCGGAGGCGACGGAATCGCGGTACCTGACCTTTTTTGCTGCGGTGTCACTAACGCGTGACACCCGTTGATGATCCCCCGGCGTCCGGTCTCTATGGCGATGCTGAATCTTTGCCCTGAGGCACAAAATACGCAACGCCGCCCGCACGGGGTCTCGCATTACAACTTAAACGATAATAAACATATAAAACGGGAACGACATATACAACAACGCACGAAAATGGTGGAGTCTCGCGGGTTGCTCTCTCAACGCGAGGAGCAACTCCAGGACTCTTTGCTCCCTCGGCCGGGCTATCGCCCTTGTGACGGCGCTCGAAAAGCGTCACGTCACAGTAAAAATGGTTGCTTAGAATAATAGATTCTTTAACCTAATCCTAACATAATCTTAAAAGTACTCTCTTATAACAAATAATTTCTTGTTTTAAAAAGCCGAGCAAGACTTCTGGCTTTTCAAGTCTATCTTTAAAAATTTTTTTGAAAATAATATGAAACGTAGTAAAGCGATTTTTAATAGAAACATTAAAACAGGAACCACAACATGCTTAGAATTATATATTTTATTGTAAGAATGTATGCAATTTTTTTACAGATGTAATTATTTTGTTAAAAATATCAATTTTTATTTTTAAAATATTATTGGAATAAAAAATTAAAACAATAAAAACTTTTGTTTAACATTTAACATTGGTAAAGTTGATTAAACCTTTTTTTATATCAATGTATTTGCATAAATATTTAGAATACTAAAAATAATTTAGTAGAATATTCAGTGAATGTTCCTTACATGGTATTAAACATCTTCTCTGAATATTCCTGGAATATAATAAAGAATATTTTTTCATTATAATAGTAAGGCTCCATATGATAACAATCAAGAAATATAATAGAAGAGCATTAAGAGCCGTCGCAGGATATTGGTGCTAAATTTTTTAATTTTTCTTAAAGAAATTAATAAATTAGTTTACAAGAGACAGTTAGATTGTACACCGATCTCAGATCGAGATACCTAAAGTGCACGAAATTTTAAGTATATTGTTCTCATATATCGAAAAACTTAATGTACATATAGGAATTATTGGAAAGAAAGGAAGAGAGATATTTTTTCAACCTATCTGGAATATTAAAATTGGTCTCATTAAAACTGGTCTTATTAGAACTGGTCTCATTAGAATTCTATAAAGATTTAAAGAACATTTTTTAGTACATTAAAAGAATATTCTAATATTTTCAACCAATATTTATAAAATGTTTATTGAATGTGTTTGTGTTATTTGGATTGTTTGATAAAATTTATAGTTGGGCATAGAAAAAAAGTTTTTACTTGTGAAATGGGTTTCTGTAACAAGCATTATGTCAATGTTATTTATTCTCATGAAGGCTTTTAACTCAAAAGAGTGTTGGGCTAGCCCATTGGCATTCCATAAGGCAATATTTAGTGAGTTGAACGTAACGACATTTTAGTGATTAGATTTGTCATTAGATTTGACATGGAGATCATTTGATTCATGAGATCTTTTAGTAAAGTTAATATTTCATTATTATTATCGTTGCTTAACCAGTTGAGTGGTAGACTTTTCCAAAAGATTTGTGCCAAAAGTGGTAAGAGCCAAAAGTTAAAATATCGAAAAACGGTGAAACATGGGTTCAAAGTTTTCGAAAAAGCAACTTTTCGGAATGGGTGTGAATCCTCCCCCCTACCCCCTGGAAATGGTGGGGCAGAATAGAGGAGTAAAATGTTAAATGGCACTATAGGTCGAGTGAGGATCATTTGAAAGGGCGTTTCAAGACAAGAACAATGGTTTTTGAAAATGTTTACTACGACTTTCTAGTCCAAAGTGGAAGTGGATCAAAAAAGGGGGGTGGACTTTCGAAAAGCTATCACCTCCGATGTGGCTTCTATTCAGCCTAAATACTTATTTTATCTAGTAAATAATATTCCCAAATGGATTTTTGGCGCAAATGCCCCCTCCGCCCCCTTCAAAGGTTAAAAAATAAAACTGTTTTTAGTCATTATTTCAGAAAATATTTATTGTACGGAAAAAATTGTCAAACAAAAAATGAAGCTCATAAAAAGCTCTACAAATAAGGTCTTATACATATTTTACCTAACTAATATTTTAGTCGTTTTAACAATTAACAGTCGCCATATTGGATCCGCCATTTTGAATTTTGCAATTTTGACAACAGATTCGAGTTCAGCAGCCCAAAAAACCTTAGGATATCAAGTTTTATGCAAATCTGTTGAAAATTAGTGGAGTTATTTAGAAATGTACATATATGATACATTACCACGTTTGGCACTTTTTTTTGTACATATATGATACATTACCACTCAACTAGTTAAGTCCACTTTTAGTTTGAATTTGAGTCAGTCCATGGGAGTGAGTATTATTTTGGCTGGTTATGTGAGCATATGTTGGATTTGAAAGTCCTGTATTTGGCTAAACGTGACTGGCCTTTGAAGTCGAAAATTTTTGGTGAGCATCCCCATCTATATTCCTTGCTCTGACAACGGAACGTTCACAAGTGTCCTCTCCCCCGATTTGATTCTCCTTGAAATATGTTGTAAAACATACAATTTGAGGAGACACGTATTTTTTTATAGCGGCCCTATCTCAAATTTAAGGGGTGAAACAATCCTTTGAAAAAAAACGGTTTTTTTCTTTGTGTGTAACTATCGCCAAAACCGTAGGAGATATAAAAAAATGTTTCAAATAGAAGTTGTAGGGCTTGTAATGGGCTATATAACTGTGTAGTTGGATTTTCAAAAAATGTTTTTTCTTATTTAGCCCCACCCCTTGTTATTATTTTTTCGAATTTCAAAATTTTTGTAATAACAAAAGTTGTAGCATTTTTTACGCTGAATTCAACCATATATGATTTTATTCCGAAATCGCATCTTTCAAAAATAAGTCATCAAGTATCACATTATATGTGTCGCGCTGCATGACGCATCGTTTATACCGCACTTGTGTTGTGCAATAGTCGCAAAATAAATATAAAAATGACATACAATATGTTATCACATATTTGAGGAAGAAAAGTTTACTAAAATTGTTGCTAAAACATCCCTTCCACATTACATCCTTATAGATAATCACTGCATTTCGTGCGCAGCGCGTTGTTATATGCAAGTTAGCTATACATGTGTATATAAAATGTGAATATTATTTAATCATAAATTAAGAAAAACGAGTATAAATATATTATTAATTTGAAAACATCACGTTTGAGAGACGTGATTTTACACGAAAGATTAAATTATGTAATCATAAGTTAATAATAAACAAGTGTGAATGGAAGCTATAAATGCGTACAAAAGGCCTACGTTCATAGGGTGCGTTCGGGCAGCTCGCTACCGCGCTATCAACGCTAACGCTACTAGCTCCGTTCACGGAGCCAAGATAGCGCTAATGAATGCGAGCTCCGTGAACAGCAATAGCATAGCGTGGTAGCGTGCGTCTGCTAATAAAAATGGAACAAGATCGTAAAAAAGCAATATTAACAGCAGTAGCACTTATAATACAAGAATTAATAGATTCATCGTCTAACAGTGATGATGGTAAAAATTTAAAAATAATAGAATAGAGTATGAATGTAAAAAAACATGTACCATGTATCAACATTAAAAATTAAAATATCGGCATTTCTCACATTTTCCGTTGAATTATTAGATGAATGTTTGTAATAAAATTAAGTGTCATTATTTTCAACACGTTAAATGCTGGACAAAAGATCCAGTTCAATTATAAATCTTTTGTCCAATATTAAACTAGTTGGAAATAATAACACCTAATTTTGTTACAAACATTCATCTGATAATTCAACGGAAAATGTGAGAAATGCCGATATTTTAATTTTTAATGCTGAGACATGGTACATGTTTTCTTACATTTATACTCTATTCTATAATTTTTCATTCTTCACCATCATTACTCTCAGACGATGAATCTATTAATTCTTGCATTATAAGTGCTACTGCTGTTAATATTGCTTTTTTACGATCTTGTTCCATTTTTATTAGCAGAAGCGCGCTACCACGCTATGCTATTGCTGTTCACGGAGCTCGCAAACGCTAACGCTACCAACACACTACCTCGGAAGGAATAGCATTGATAGCGCGCAGTTATGACGTATCACACTACCATTAATGACGTCATAATTGCGTTTGGTAGCACTACCAGCTAGCTCCGTGAACAGTCGATAGCGCTAAATAGCGCTAATAGCGTCTCCCCGAACGCACCCATAGTCTGTGAAACGAACTTGATGAAATCGTATCTGCAACTGTTTTTCTTTTCTTAAATTTAATTTTCGGGAAAAGAATTATCAATTAAAATGATTATCAATCCACTCAACGTTGCTAGATTTTTACTAACATCAATAACTACTATGTATCTTATGGAAACGTCAGTAAATAAAGCCGAAATAGAATTAAAAGCAAATATTCAGAAGTTAATATTGGAAAATATTCATCAATTCAACGGATTAAAAGTGAAAGAAGAAACATCGCTTAATTATGAAGAACCTGATAAATTGCATACTTTTGAAATTATTGAAGAAAATGAAGCATGGAATGAAGATAATTCAAATTCTCACAATTGGCAATGCCATGATGACGACAATTTTGATGTTTCTTACAAAAAGGCAAGCTGTTGAATATTGGCGGCAGTCGGACAAAGAAAATCGTCCTTTCAAGTCAGTACAACACACATTTAAAAGAATTTCATCTATACGTCAATTGAGGCGATGGGAAGAACAGTTAGAGCACGGTGGAAATCGTCTTGAAAAATTATCTCATATTTCCAAAGCTACTCATGATAAATTTAATGTAGCTGTGCAGACAGGACTAATAATTCACGATGTTGATATAAAAAGATGGGCCTTGGAAGCTCAAAGAGAAATAGGAGATTTAGATCCTGTATTTCAAGCATCTCCTAGTTGGCTATTACGATTTAAAAAGTCTCATCGAATTGTGTCCAGAAAAATAACAAAATTCATTACAAGAAAAACGTTAGAAGATTCTCATAATATACAAAGAGAAGCCGAAAATTTTGTAACCGTAGTAAAACCTCTCATTGAACGATTTAGATCGGAAAATGTATATAATACAGATCAAAGTGGATTTTAATTAGAAATCCACTCTGGAAGATCACTATCTGACCAAGGAATGAAGACAATAGACCGTGTGGTGCAGTCAGTATCATCAACTACACATTTGTACACTATTCAACCAACAATTTCTTGTGATGGAAAATTACTGTCACCTTTGTTTATCGTATTACAAGAACATAGTGGTACTTTTGGGCCTAGAGTACAAGAAAATTCATTCAGAGCATCAAATGTTATTGTAACTGCTTCGAAATCTGGTAAAATGACATCAGGTATGAGATAAATTTTAGCTTTTTATATCTTATAATATATTTTAATCTTATATAAAAATATTATTATAATTATAATTATTATTCACACTTTTCTTTCTATTTTATAGATCATTTTAAAAAATCGTTGGAAGAAGCTTATTTTCCAAATGTAGGCCGCGATAGTGTTTTTCTTATGGATTCATGGTGCGGGCAATGTCCAGCAATTGCTACTGATTTAACACCAATGGAAAAACAAGTTACTACTATGGTAATACCGAAAGGAACTACAGGAAAAATACAGCCGTTGGATGTTTACGGGTTTAGAATCTGGAAAAACTTTGCAAGAAGATTGTCGGATACTTTCTATTATTGAATTATGATATAAATTTACATCAGCGAAATAATATTATAAAATTGCAATCTTTAATACACAATCAGTTATCATCTCCTCGATATCAAAATTTATTTAAATATTCATGGTTTAAAAGTGGATATACGAATGAAAGACCAGAAACATTTAAAAATCCAGTGGAATTTAGTTTTGAACAAACATCAAGCACATGTGACATTGAAGATTGCAATGATATAGCTGTAATACAATGTTCTTGGTGCGGAAAATCATTATGTTTAAAACATTTTTTTATAGAGTATCATTATTGTAACATCTATAACGGGTGTGACTAAATTTAATATATATAGCTTTAATAGCAATTTTAGTAAACTTTTCTTCCTCAAATATGTGATAACATATTGTATGTCATTTTTATATTTATTTTGTGACTATTGCACAATACAAATGCGGTATAAACAATGCGTCATACAGCGCGACACATATAATGTGATACTTGATGACTCATTTTTGAAAGATGCGATTTCGAAACATAATAAAATCATATATGGTTGAATTTAGTGTAAAAAATGCTACAACTTTTGTCATTACAAAAATTTTTAAATTCGAAAAAATAATAACAAGGGGTGGGGGTAAATTAAAAAAAATAACATTTTTTGAAAACCCAACTACACAGTTATATAACCCATTACAAGCCCTACAACTATTTGAAACATTTTTTTATATTTCCTATAAAATATTTTTTGGCGATAGTTACACACAAAAAAAACCGTTTTTTTTTTAGGGGTGTTCCACCCCTTAAATTTGAGATAGGGCCGCTATAAAAAAATACGTGTCTCCTCAAATTGTATGTTTTACAACATATTTCAAGGAGAATCAAATCGGGGGGGGGGGACACTTGTGAACGTTCCCTTGTGAGAGAAGAATACCTAGTTCTTTGTAATTGCTTGTATACAGTGCAGCTTTTATAGTTTGCAAGATGGTTGCCATTGCAGAGCACACACTTTACGCTATTGGATCTAGTCTTTCTAGGACAGTTTGCTGTCAGATGCTCCTCAGCACATTTGACACACCTGGCTTGCCTGTAGCAAAACGTCTTTGTGTGCCCATAGCGCTGACATTTCGCGCATTGGGAGATTTCTTGTTTATAGTGAAGAGGTTCAAAAACAACGCGACAATGCAATAGAGATGTGAAGTTGTAAATAGTTTTGTTGTTTGGTTCTGATTTCAAGTCCACAATAAATATTGATAAAGGTGTCTTGGTAATCCTTTGTCCTTTGTTTAATGTTCCAGATATTTACTACTTTATGACCTTTTTTTGTGCGGGGGCGATAGCCCCCCCCCCCCCCGGGGGTGGAAAATCTTCCAAAGACACCCTCTGGCGTGCAATGTGGGTTTGTAAGAGACCCACTGTCAGAGGGTAGTGTGGGATTCGCCTGGAATTCGGGATACGAGTCCGAAAAACCTCCAGGCGCCTACCCACTAAATTTCACCCCCGTTACGCTGCCATCAGCCGCCGTTGTTAGGGGATGGCCGGGAACCGCAACGCATAACAACCGGCCACCCCCCCTCCCTTCCGACTGCTGTTTGTCCGGTGCAGTCAATATGTGTGGGGGGAATTCCCACGTTTCTCCCCCCCCCCCCCCATACCCTCCGCGTAATAACCTTTCGGGCCGCGGCCCGATGATCATGCCTACGGGTGGACAGCGACCAGTATCCCCCTCAATCCGAGGGGGGGTGGTCGGATGCTGCCCCGCCCGTAGGGAACCCTCCCTCCCTTTTCCTGCTCCTCGGGCCCGGTTTATCCGAGGGTAATCGAGGAGCGAAGAGGGCCCGCACTTTTTGGGGCTGGAGGCGAGGGCGCACCTTTTGGGGCTGGAGGGGAGGGCTCACCTTCTCCCCCTCACTCCCCCTAAGGCGTTTTTTGGCGAGGGTTCTTGAGGTCTGCGCCCTCGTGACCCTGATGGTCTCCCTCGAGCTGGCTCTACCAGGGCCCAGCTCGGGAGACTCCACCCGCGCAGGCTCTACTCCCCCGATGTCTGTGAGGACCACGCTTAAGCGCGTGGTGACCTCACTGGTCCTTGAGGGAGGAGCTGACCTCGCTTTGGTGGGGGAGCCCGGAAGCGCAGAGGGGACCGAAAGACAATTTTCCGACCCCGTCCTGTGGTCCGCCTTATTCCCCGCCACCATGCAAATAGGGCACCGGGCGGGGCGCTTGCACGCCCCCCCCCCTTTGTGCTCCTCCTCGCCACAATTATAGCAGCAGAGGGCCCTATCCACCTCGGACGGACACCTCTGCTGCGTGTAACCCCGTGCCAAGGGGAAAAAACATTATAAAGAAAACACATAGTTGCTTTCAAGAAAAAATATGTAATTTGCAACATGCAACTGCATATTTTTTTTTTTAAACCAATGTGTTTTCTTTATATCAATTCATTTGTCTCATTATTTTGGGCATAAAAGTATTAAGTTAACATTCTCAAAAACTGAATGTTTTACAAGATATTTTATATTTTATGTCAAAATACTGTAATTTACAAGCCTCATAACTCGAAAAGTATTTAATAAAAAATAACTTCATTATAGTGTTTTGAAAAGCTCTTGACACCAGCTATTAGATTTTGGAATCAAAAATAGGGGTTTCTATTTAAAAAATTCGATTTGACCTTTAAATAACCTTGAAGATCAAGGTCAAGGTAAAATTGAAAATCACCATTTGATGTCGTCCTCCGAACCCAACAACTTTTGTAAAGGTTATTTTCGGATTGGTAGCTCCTTTGACGAGATATTCAGGTGCGTAATTTAAAATGGGACATCTTGTATAATACAAATTTTATGCACAATTTTTCTAATACAAGATTAAATTAAACACTACAAATTTACAGTAAACATTAAAAATTTTTAAACACTTTAAACATTATTTTTCATTAAAAAAACAAAAATGATATAATTTTAATAATGATATCACTATTAATATAAAGTGTAATAATTTTAATAATATATAATAAAAGTAATAATTTTGATAATAAGATATTTTAAATAAGAAAAATTTTTAATAAGTTGTAAACCAGCTTTTTTAAAAATTTTTAGATGCTGTAAATATAAATTAAAAACTTTTCTTATTATTAGTTTTTCTATAAATTCGTAGATATATAGAGTAAATTTGAAAAATGTGACGATAAAAATAACTGTTAAATTCGTTACTCGTTACCGGAAAATGTAACAAAGTTACTTTTTTTGTTACAAAAAAAATTGTAACGCCGTTACCGTTACAGTTACCGAAAAAAAGTAATTGTAACGGTAACGGCGTTACAAGTAACGCGTTACTTCCCAACCCTGCATGTAACATACATATATACGATATACGCTGATGTAGGTACATTTATGGATATACATAGAATGTATATTTGAACGAGATCGCTGCCTGTACATACATAGAATATACCTCGTGTACATTCCATGTGTATATAATACATGTAACGTACATATATATGATATTCGCTGATATAGGTACATTTATGGATATACATAGGATATCGTATGGATATACATAGAATCAGTCATTAGTTTGTTCGCTTGCCGCTGTGTGACGCATTATGCGCTATCTATTTCGTATTTAAGTTTTAATCATGAGAATTATATAAAACTTGCAAAAGGCGGGTAATAATATTGAAGATGTAATAACTTTTTCTATCAGTTTAATAGCTAAATCCCAACACAGGGAATTTAGATAAACTGATTGTTCAAAAATGAGGTAGATAAATATCCGAATAAATGAAAATTGTTTATTACCCAGTAAACATTCAATATCCTATATACATGAAATATCCATAATGTGAAAAAAAACGTACTGTATATACTATGTACACATACATAGAATGTACCTCATGTACATGCCACAAATGTGTATTGCACATCCTCGGAATATACCCCATGTATATACCACGAATATACATTGCATATCTTTTGAATATACTTATGTATGTACTGTGGACATCCTATGTACATACATGTGGTAATTATTTCACATACATAGGATATGCGCTTTATATACTTTTCACATTCTTTGTATATACATAGAATATACAATATACATATACGTATATACATAGGGCGTACAAAGAATGTCCTAATGTTTATTTGGTATTGATAAAATTTGATATAATTCAAATCAGGTTGCGCCGTAGAAGTAGGGTTTTGAAGATTATGTCGATATTGATTGTTTACGTATTATCTACTGTAAAAAACTTTAGTTTCTCTCGACTTCGATTCGACTTTGTGTAATTTCTTTAAAATAAAACGTCTCGAAAAGTCTTTTACTTGCATTAATTTAAACGATAGGACGGTTACGTCCTATCGACGACTTTGTTTGTTATCACTTGTTAATAATAAAAGTTAATTCTTCCGGCCCGACTAGGATAAAGTTCGATCCCTGGCGACGGTGTGCCACCTTGTCGTAGTGCCGGGGCTCCCCGCAAATCCACTCGTGGAGATGCGGGGTCTAAGAGCACACCCGGAGAAGCTTAACGTCGTTATAAAAACTTGGGGCGCCATACCCAAAAAAGGCTCTGAGGCTTGCACTTTACCTTATGACCTAAAATTTGGCCAGAGAAGTACAACTCTGTATAAAAACTGAGGGGGAAAACCTCAAAATAGGCCTCTACAGATTGCACCAGCCCTGCATGCCCTAAAAAGCCGAGGAAGGAAAACCTTGTCACAAAAACCGGGGTTTGAAATACCTCCTGATGAAAAATCTTAAATGGAAATAACCAGCTGGCCGGGATCCAAGCTAAACAAAGATCGCCCCGAGGAAGGAAAACCTCGTTAAACAACCGGGGGTTTGAGGATACCCCCTGATGAAAAGTCTCAAATGAAAATAATCAGCTGGCCGGGATCCAGGCTAAACAAAGATCGCCCCGAGGAAGGAAAACCTCGTTAAACAACCGGGGGTTTGAGATACCTCCTGATGAAAAGTCTCAAATGAAAATAACCAGCTGGCCGGGATCCAGGCTAAACAAAGATCGTCCCGAGGAAGGAAAACCTCGTTAAACAACCGGGGGTTTGAGGACACCTCCTGATGAAAAGTCCCAAATGGAAATAACCAGCTGGCCGGGATCCAGGCTAAACAAAGATCGTCCCGAGGAAGGAAAACCTCGTTAAACAACCGGGAGTTTGAGAACACCTCCTGATAAAAAATCTCAATGGAAATAACCAGCTGGCCGGGGTCCAGGCTAAACAACACTCCCCCGAGGTAGGATAGCCTCGTTAATCAACCGAGGATTTCAGGATACCTCCTGATGAAAAACCTCAAAATGGAAATAACCAGCTGGCCGGGATTCAGGCTTAACAAAGATCGTCCGGGAGTGTGAGGGCGGCTCCCCTAACAAGTTGCCTCCAGGAGTGGACAACCCGGTACATGTAGCGAAGGTAGCTACGCAGCCTATGGCGCCCGACGACCGGAGTAACGACCTGGGAAAACGAGAAGGGAAAACAAAACGTCCCGGAAAAAGAAAACTCTGTGAAAAAACCTGGGTTTCACGGGAGTTCTCATAATTAGAAAAACTCCTCAGGATTGGGACGACTCTGTCGTCACTCAAGGTTGTGGGTTTACCATTAAACCTTCAGGGAAACTGCCTTCGGGCACCCTCCCTTTTGTACTTGCTTCGGCAGTACATATACTAAAATTGGAACGATACAGAGAAGATTAGCATGGCCCCTGCGCAAGGATGACACGCAAAATCGTGAAGCGTTCCACATTTTAAAAATATCTCTGTCGAATTTAAGCATAACAAACACAAAAATTAAAAGAACTGTTACGGGCGGTATTTTGATCGAGATCCCGGGCGAAGACTCTGAAACCTAAGCGGATATCCTACTAATTAGTCTGCAACAAACATTTAAAGATATAAAAGGTGTTAAATTTCGAAAACCGATCAAAAGATCGCAGTTGAGATTGACGGGGTTGGACGATTCCGTAACAACCTCGGAAATCTGCAAAATCCTTGCGGATATAGGCGGATGTTCGTTGGACAATGTCTCCTGCAGCCCAATAAGATTTGTCCGTGGAGGCTTGGGTGCAGCATACGTACAGTGCTCAATCTCAGCTGCGGTAGGTATTTTGGAGGCCGGTAAGATTAATATAAGATGAACAACAGTAAGAGTGGAGCCAGTTGATCCCAGACCGCTGCAATGTTTCTGGTGTCTGGCGGCTGGCCATACGCTCCAAAGATGTCTAGAAACTAAAAACAGAAGATCTTACTGTTATAAGTGCGAAGACTTAAATCATAAAGCCTCTGTATGCAGGAATAAGATCAGTTGTCCTGTATGCTTAGACAGAGAACTCAAATCGGATCACATGGCGGGTTCTGCAGCGTGTAAACCGATCCCACCTGGGAAAATAATAGACTTAAGAACATACTCTGTAAATAAAGTCAGTAATAATGGGTGTTTAAGGGGGAATTCTAGTCTAGAGGCCCGATTTTTAGGTTATCTTTGCGATTTTTTTGTGGGAAAGCTACGAAATTTTTTAAAATGGGGATTTTTCCTACATATTAGTGCACCTTTCAAGTGTCTTTCAAAATTTTTTTATTTCAAAATATAAATAAAGAAGTGCGGTACATGTGATTTTTCTAACCCATTAAAAAAAAAGTGATAAACGGTACCCATGATTTCGGCCGTTATAGTGATCTGAAATAAAAAATCCAAAAAGATTCTTAAAATATAAGAGTTTGGCTCTCGCTCCAACCAAAATTTAAAAAAAATGTTAAAATTTACGAAAGTTGTGCGCTTTTGAAAGTAAGGTATCGAATTTCGCGACTTTTTTTCAACTTTAAAGTGTTGTAAAATTTGCAAAAAACCATATTTTAAAAAGATTCTGGTACCAGCTATAGCCACACATGTGCTAAAGATGTGTGTAAAATTTGAGAATGATCGGAACAATGAATTTTGAGATATCGTGGGTAGGGAAGCGGGGTCATAATGCTTAGCGGATCGGACCAATCATCTTAATTATGAAAATTTTAAAGAATAATATATATTACTTTTTATCTAAACTTTTACTTCATATAAAATTCATCTAAAATATTACATTATTATGCATATACGAATAATTACAAAAAAGATACATTTGACGAAAATTTTCAGTGATAATTTATATTGGGCTTTCTACAATAAGCTATTAGTAATAAATCAGAAGTCAGAAGCTAGTTGTAGCGAGTTAGTAGTGCGTCATAAGACAATAATAAGTCAGTAGTCAGTGACTGAGTGGAGATGGCCAAATTCCATCTCTTCCGATTTATGAATTACATTGCATTATGACTGACCAATTAAAAAGCAATATGTCTTCCATTTAACGAGAAAACCGACCTCGTATAACCTAAAAACTGTCGTGTTATCGAGATCGAAGTAATTAATCGAAGTGTTGAAAATGGAATCTATACATTTCGAAGAAATGGATGATATGGAGCTCATCAAGCTTGTTGAAGTTAATTGTTGCCTGTATAATAAAAAAATGAGAGAGTTTAAGACTGTCGATAAAAAAGAAGTATGGGCTCAAATAGGTGCCGCCTTAAACAACAAAAAAACAGGTAATTACAATATTTTAAGAAAATATTGATACCAATTTAAACGTTATTATTATTTATTTTGCCTTTATATTAGGTGATCAAGCTCAAAAAAGATGGGACAGCCTAAGGGCTATGTGGTCACGTCAACATAAAAAATACTATGAGCAAGGGCGATCAGGATCGGGTGCAAGCCAGGATACCCAAGAATTCCAGTATTATGGTGAAATGTCATTCCTTATTCCGCATTATAGTTCACGGCAGTTAGTATATTAATTATTTTAATTTTTAAAGTTCTCTATGTGTGTGTGTGTGTGAGTGTGTGTGTGTGTGAGTGTGTGTGTGTGTGTGTGTGTGTGTGTGTGTGTGTGTGTGTGTGTGTGTGTGTGTGTGTGTGTGTGGTGTGTGTGTGTGTACATAAACATGTATATTATATATATATAATAATTCAATGTTTTTTGTTACCAGAACGAAATCACAAATATGAAGCGGCCTGCATCATGTATTTACAATGATGGATCAAGTGAATCCGAGTTTAATATCAACAAACCGTTACCTACAGTTATAGACAGTCCATATATAGTTAATCAGGATACTGACTTTGATATTGCGCAGTCCGAAACAGACATGTATGACAGCATATCTTTGAGTAGTGGTATGTATTATGTATGAAATTGTTCTTATTAGCACTGCTTTGTAGTTTCTGGAAATAGTTCTTAAGAGAAGCGCCTTGCACAATCATGATCTGTGATCTAAATAAATAATTTCAATGTCTCTAGTGCAACTCGCATGTTTGATCATGTGCAATCAAGACATGGAAGTGTAACCGAGTGCCATTCATTTTAAGTGGTCTTATGGGTCGTTTCTATTTCTTATTTTTTAGGTGACAGTTTGCAGCAATCATTACAAGAAAAGAATAAAGTGCACAAATTTCATACAGAAGATCGTGTCCCTTTCTCCCCTATGGCACATGCAGTATTGAATAAAGTTTCATCAAAACAGTCGCTCTGTAACAAAACTGGCACAAAGGAAAAATACAAGCTAAAAGAAAACAGTAATGTAAAAGTACCAGAACCAGAATTCTGTAAGAAAAAAAAATAGATGTAGATAATTATATGCCCCCCGGAATTCCCCACATTATATTATAAGAAAATTGTGTAGACAAATAAGAGCCATAACAATGGACTCAGCAGTTTCTGGTTTACAGCATATGGAATTCTTTAAAATGGCCCATTTTGAAACAAGAATACCAAAGGCATTCTCAATTACTCTACGAGCTCTAGACAGCCTATAATTAAAAATTCTCTGTGGCATTGCAAGACCAGGTAGAGCGTGGTCCAAATATTCATTAATTCTTCCATTATCATTTAGTATATTTTCATTTTGTATATCTTTATCATTGTAATTACTATTGGCTTCAAAGATTGTTTGTGCTTGTGCTGCAGGAGCTTGTTGCTGATGTCGAAGTCTCTTTGGCTTCGCATAGGACCGCATCAAATAAGTTTTGAGTGGAAACGCTTCATCGCCTACAAAGGCAAATGGAAAAGGAGTATTTGTCCCTAACAATGGCTCTGGATGTGGCAAATCAATTAAGCCTTGCTCCAAGCTGGAACCGAAGTCACTGTTCAACCATACTCCACCGTCAGATATTGAACCTATATGCAAAAGAAGATTTATTTATGAAACTAGTTCGGTTAGTTACTAAAAATATTACTATTGACACAGAACTAACACACACCATAGTCACCAATGTCCACCCATTTAAAAATATAATCGGCATCACAGATTGCCATAAGAACAATTGAGAAAAATTTCTTGTAGTTGAAGAACAGAGAGCCTGAGTTTTTTGGAGCCTGAATTCTCACATGTTTCCCATCAAGCGCTCCTATACAATTAGGGAAATTCCACTTCTCATAAAATCCATCAGCTACATTACGCCAATCCTTTCTTGTCATGGGTGGTAAATATATTGGCTGTAAAGCTTTTATAATTGCATTACATGTCTCAGGGATAATCTTATACACTGTTGAGCGACCAATACGAAAAGACCACTTCTTCGACCACACACTGTCAGCGTGAGCAAGGTATCTGAAATACATTGAGAATAGTATTAAAATAAACTTTTTATATTGATCAAGAAACTACTTTTATATTAATCAAAAAATTACTGTTTGTGGACTTTACACGAATAATACTGATCAGTATTATTGAATCAATAATACTGACAATACATCAATATTTTTATAACACGATCAATATTATTGACAATATTTGAACAAATTTTATAGTTATACAGTACAGTTTTATGTACATTACAGATCTTACATTACACATGGTCAATGATACTATCAATACCAACAAATACAGACAATGTTATTGATAGATCCAAATTTCTTCATTCATGAGTATTAGCATCTGTGGTAAGGGATTGTTATGGTAGAACATATTGATGCTTGAGAATGAAGAAATCCAAATCACCATTAATATTATCAACATCAATCCATATTAACCATATGATTAATAACTTAGTATTTGTTGGTATTGACAGTATTGTTGACCGTGTAAGGTTCCCATTGTGTACTTACCCCAGAGTGACAGCCAGTCTCAATTCTGATGGAAATGAACGTCTCCTGCTACGTTTCAACAGATAAGGCTTTGTTTTTTCCAAAAGCCAATCAAACTGATCAGGTGTCATTCTTGTATAATGGTAAAATTCTTCATGATCAGTGTTCTTGAGTTCTTGAAATAACTGTGAGAAGTCTCCAATTTGGAAAAACGAATTACTGACTGGCCGACGCCACCATCTGGAAAAAATAAACAAATGTAATGCCATTACTATCAGAAAGCACAAAATGATATATCATCATTGTCAAAATTCGACAGTAGTTAGATATACTAACCTCCTTCCTTGACCCTGTCGTGACCTCAGTGCATAATATATCATTAAATTAAACGTATACCACGTTTGCATTAACAGTATAATCAGTAATAAATCTTCCTCTTCCATTCTTTAACATTTTTTAAGAACTTTAAAACTTTTCAAAAAATGCAAAACTTAATTATGAATAAACAAAAATAAAGAAGAAATAAGATCGCAGTGAAATCATAGAGAAAAGAAATACGTACCTGAAATACCTGAAATAATTAGATTGAAATACACTTTAAAATAAATTACAAACTTATCTACTAAAAGGTACAAAAGGATGCAATAAACATTTCAAAATATACAGTAATAAAAAGACAAGCAATATGAACATAGAACATGCGAACATAGTTTGTCGTTTGCCCTGAGAATTGTCATCTTTCCGATTGGCTGAAATGTTATGATGCAATGATCTAATACGACTTATTGTGGATGCAAATTTCTTAAGATTTATGACTTATAATTCTGACTTACCACTAGTGTCATATGAGTAGTGACTAATAGCTTATTGTAGAAAGCCCATATAAGAAATAATGACATTATAATAAGGTTTTTAGCATACTTAAATTCTCATGCATACCGTACTTTATGGTTACTTGTAATCTGGTTGTTTAAAGCTATCATATAACAAAAAATGAAACATAATTATCCATGTTTTTTTATTTTCTCGTATTTTTTCAACTATGCAAGCAATCGGGGTCATGAGAATCACGGAGTGCGGATCGCGGCGCTCGGGCGTGCGAAGAAGGTTATGTCACATACTGTCATTATCTACTTACGTGGGTGGTCTTACGTTATTACCTATTACATTAATTGTTAAAATAAGAGAGTTTGCCATGTCCACTCAAACGACACGGACCTCCAATATCATTTTTAGCAAACTGACTCGTTACACCGAATTTAGTTTTGGTTCTTAGTTTTTTTAAAATAAGAAAGTTTACACGAAAACACAACATGACGGTACTGCTATGCATTGAGAATAATTGCAATCAACCACAATTCAAGTCTTAAAAAGGACATCGTGTATGTTTAATATAAAACATGATTTCCTTCCTGATGATCTTAAGATTGGTGTTATTAGAAGAGGCATGACTTTCAAGATGTGTTGTCCTTCTAAACAATTTTTAAATATAACAAATATAAGAAGATTGTAATATCCGAATTAGTTTTATAAGTAACGATTGTTTTATTAATATGTTCCGAATTTTATAATAACTAACTACTGAAGATGACCACAACCAGATGGTCGAAACGTCTAGATTGACCTAAACATTTGTTATAATATATCAATAAATTAAGCACGAAAATCCAGCTTGGGCTCTGTAGCTTGTTGTTAATAATTTATTTGAATAATTTGAGCCAATATTATAGTTTTAATTAATTGTTAAGTTTATTTGAGAATAAATAAGGTAAGTTGATACTTAGTTACGTAAAAAATGTGCACAAGACATTTAAGGATTAATTTTTATGATTTTTTTATGCGTAATATATAAAAATTAAAATATTTATTTAAAGTAAGTTTATGTAGGTTATACATATTATAATAAAGTAATACATTGAAATTTTGAATTAATTATTGTTTAGATGCCTCGAAAAAGAGAAAGAACTACAGATAAAAGAAAATGGAATAAAGAAACTTTATACAATGCAGTGTGACGTGACGCTTTTCGAGCGCCGTCACAAGGGCGATAGCCCGGCCGAGGGAGCAAAGAGTCCTGGTGTTGCTCCTCGCGTGGAGAGAGCAACCCGCGAGACTCCACAATCTTTGCGCGTTGTTTGTATTGTCATTCCCGTTTTATGTCGTTAATATCGTTTTTTAAGTTGTAAGGCGAGACCCCGTGCGGGCGGCGTTGCGTGTTTTGTGCCTCAGGGCGAAGATGCAGCATCGCCAGGAAGACCGGACGCCGGGGGGATCATCGACGGGTGTCACGCGTTAGTGACCCCACAGCAAAAGGTCAGGTACCGCGATTCCGTCGCCTCCGCCATCCAAGCCCTATCTAACTCCGCTCTGGTTTTAGCCAAAATCAAAGAAGCGCAGAGACACGCAGCAGCGGACCTCGCCCGGCTGCAGACGGCTTCGAGGGCCCCGAAGATGCTGCACTCGGAAGGACCGGAGTATGGCCCGGCCAGCCTAACCAGTCTCTTCCGGGAACATCGACTCATCAATTCATTATCGGCCAAAGGATTTGAGGAAACCACAGAGAGCGGGGGGGAGGGGGGGGCGCCCTGGATGAACTGTGGACTGTTCTCAGGGGCCCCCCTTTTCGGAAAATCGGCAGGATGCGCAGGAAGGCGACGCGGATTTGGAGAGGACCTACGTGCAGAGCCAAGAAAAGCCACTGTTCGGTGTGCCGCAAGTGCGCGAGGACGACATCCAGGACTCAGCCCGACGACACCGAAGACGCCGAAGACGTCCACTCATTGTAAGCCGCCTCTCGGGTAGCCGTAGAGTTCCGTCCGGTGATGGCTGGTAGCGTGAGTTTGTTTTATATGTAGTGTCTCTCACACCATTAACCGTAGTTTTTGATACCGTGAGCGCTCAATTACGCTCAATTACCGCATGTCCAGCCGGCTCCGGATATCGCGTAACAGTCTCTCCGTCTTGCGAGAATTAAGCGCCGACAGTCTCTTCTCGTTGCCGTTTCGTTTACCGTTTAGTTACCGTACCGTTCTACCGTTACCGTCTTTTTGGAAGATACCGATTGCTACCGTCTTTCTTGCGATACCGCTCCGTTACCGTTTTGTCGCGTTATCGCCGTACTGGAAGTACCGTGGGTGAATGTCCGCGGGCGGATTTTGATCCGGGAACGTTCTCCGCGAGATTGCGGTTACCGTAAAGTTAGCGTCTCGGCGAGAAACGGGAAAGCCCGCGAAAAATAGCCGTTCCGCGACATCTCATTTCTGGCCGTTAGGATACCATCGTTTAAAGTCTATTTATTTGGCCTTCACTTGCCGCGTCGGATGGTCGTAAGGTAAGTTATTTGTTTTGCTGGTTATTGTCGGATCGGCTGCGAATTATCGTGTTCTCGTTGCCGCGATTTCATGTAGTTAGCGCACTTTATTCTTGCTACCGAATTTATTATGCGAATGGCCTTACGACCGCATTGAACTGTTTCCGCCGTATCGGCTCAGGCCGAACGCTACACATCTTTACCTTTGTAACCAAATCACTGAAATACATTATTGTTAAATTTTAATTATTAAGTTGTTCTTGCGTTCGCCTCTCACTCCAGATATCTAACGTTAAATAAAAGAACTGCGCCCCTCTGCCATATACTGAGCGGGGAGCAGCCGAGCAATTTTAGAGAAATATCGAAGTTACCGATACCGCGGTGCGATTACTCGCATCTGGCGCCCATTTCCGGTTACCGATATCGCGTAAGTTACCTTGCTCCCGAATTTTGTGGAGTACCGCGAGTTACCGAATCGTGCAGTTATTGCCGATTTCGCGAGTTACCTTGCTCCCGACGAGCGTGGAGTACCGCGAGTTACCGAATCGAGCATCTGTTTCCGATATCGTGAGTTACCGAATCGAGCATTTATTGCCGATCTGCGAGTTACTGATTTCCATTGAGTGTGCTCTCTCGGATCTGGCGTGATTCCGAGGCTAGTTCACGTCGCAGGTTATATCACTTTAAAGATTATGTAAAGTGTACAAAAAACAATCCAATTTTATTAATATTAGATAATCACAACAGTCATATTTCTTTAAATTCTTATAATTGTTGCAAAGAAAATGGCATTGTAATGCTTTCACTTGTACCACATACTTCTCATAGATTACAACCCTTAGATGTATGTTTTTTTGGACCATTTAAAACTGCTTATCGTAAAGAATGCGATGAATTTCTAAAGAAAGAAGCTCTTAAAAAAATTTCACACGATCTAGCTGAGATAGTTAATAAAGCTTATTGTAAAGTCGCTTCGATTGAAAAAGGAGTTTCAGGATTTAAAACTACAGGAATCTATCCATTAAACCGAAGAGTTTGTTCAAAACAAGACTTTGTGGCTGCTGATGCTCTATTACAAACTAAAGCAGCACAAAAACATCAACATGAGATTAATCCAACAGTAGGTTCTTGTATCAATAATATGGAAATAGATGATTCTAGTTATATTTCGCCAGTACGATCAAACACGCCAGTAGCTGAGAATGATATAATTTTAAATAATACAAATAAAGCACCGTCAGAGCCTACAAACGAAGCTGTAGTTATGCCTTTGACAAATACTGCTAATATTAAATTACCTATTTTTTCATTACAAACTCAAAAGATATTACCAAAATCACATGCTACACGTAGAAGTAGAAGGCAGAAGTCTGTTATACTTACAAGTTCTCCATTAAAAGAACAATTAGAGGAGAAAGAAAGGAAACGGAAAGCTAATCTTGAAAAACTAAAAAGCAAAGAAAATATGTTTAAATATAAAAAAATAAAACAAGAAAAAAAAGATGCTACAACTCAAGATAAAAGCATTTCGACCAAAATTAAAATAAGAAAGAAAAAAGCTTCCAAAATTGATGATGAAGAAGAAGTTTCTAAAACAAAGCAAAAGAAAAAAAAATTAGGAAACACATCACTTTATAAAAAAGAAGTTCTTATTTTTGTTAATTTTAAAAATTAATTCTTTTACTACTATTAATTAATACAAAAAAATATAAAATTTAAGTTTTAATTAAGAAATATTCTGTTCTAATAATGTTCTAATATTAAAAAAGAGTTTAATAAACAAATTTTCTCACACATTAAAGTTAATTACATTGATTATCATGACCCGCACCTGAAATGCATAATCAAGATAGACTCAATCATCATGACCCCATCGTGATTACCATAACCCGCAGCCTGATCGTCCTGAACCGACACAGGTAGGCTACACCGATCAAAATTATTTTATTTTTTTACATCAATAAATAAAAATTTAATATTTTTAATAATTATTTTAATAATTTTATTGAAAGCTATAATTCTATATTATATAATTATTCAACAAATTTGATAAAAAATCAATTTAAGAAGAAAATACTAATAATTCTTCTTAGATGAACGCCACCACCCCACTCTCCTCTACCAGTTGAAAAAAAGTGGTTTCGAGAAAAACGCGTTTAAAGTTTTTTTTAACTGTTTTACTTTACTTAGGGGAGTCCTGCTTTCTAGACTCTAAACTCATGTTAGCTTTTCAAATCGGGAAAAATTTTTTTAGCCATTTATTCTATAGGGCAAATACTTGCAAAAAATAAAGAAAAAATTTTTTTGATTTTTCCAAACCTCTAGACTAGAATCCCCCCTTAATTACTCCTACCTTACCAATTAGCGTGTCCAATGAGGATCGGAGGCCTCAGGAAACGGTGGAGACTTCCGCCTGTGAAATGGATACGGATTTGTAATGGTGACTTTATTAGTTTGTAACATTAACTATTCTAAATCGGCGCAGGACAATTTGTGTCATCTTATGCACGAATTTGGAGCTGGACTTGCGGTTATGGCCGACCCCATTCGGTCCCAGCCGACGATGACAAGTGGGTACGCTTCTCGGATGACCCTCCGACGTCCGCTATTTATTGGAGAAGGGTTACTGGCTTGTTCCTGCCGATGCGGTCCTTGGAGCGTGGTCGCGGTTTCTGCACGATTAAATGGAACTCTGTTATAATTCTCAGTTGTTACTCTACTCGGAACATCTCGGATCACGCTTTTAATGAATTCCTTGATGAGATTTTACTGGTCATTATTAAATACAAATATTGCCTGCTCTTAGTACTTGGTGACTTTAACGCCAGACATAGTGATTGGGATCCGAGACGGACCGATAAACGAGGTATCTTATTTCGAAACTGGATGGAGGAAGCAAATCTTTTTATACTAAATAAGGAATTTGTAAATACCTGTGTGAGATGGCAGGGCGAATCTGTTGTAGATTTAGCTCTTGCTAATCCAATGGCTAGAAGTCTGGTGAAAGACTGTATTGTAGATACCGAAGCTGTCACCTTATCTGACCACAGGTTGATCCGATTGGTTATGGGATCGTGTCGTGCTAGGGAGAAATTCTATACCATCAATAGGAAATTCCCTAGATGGAATTACAATAAATTGAATATAGATATGTTGTTGGCCGGTTCTTTTGATCTGGCTTGGTCATTTAACCATTCGGATGAAACCTCTGCGCACACCCTTGTTTGGTTATGCGAATCTATGAGAGAGATCTCCGATTTGTCTATGTCACGAAGTAAGGGATTTAGCAGAGAGTCTTCTTATTGGTGGTGTGAGGAGGTGACGGCCTTTTGCAGAATGGTCATGAGAGCGCGACATGCTCTCTCTAGAACTAGAAGGAAAGGCAATAACCTCATAACAAACAATAAATATAGGAAATACAGAGTTTGTCTCCGTGATTACAGACTGAGTATTATTAAAGCCAAGAATAGAGCATGAAACGAGCTGCTAAATAAATTAAACGATGATCCTTAGAGTTTACTCTATAAAATTGTACTTAAAAAGCTGAAGCCTGCCTCTCACTCAGTTTGCGAGACGCTACCTCACTCTACTGTCACGGACATTATTGACGTCCTTTTCCCAGATGATCTTAATGAACATGATTCTCATGATTATCATTTCGTGTGGCACGGAGATCTCTCTGTTAGCGCAGCAGAACTGAAAAGGGCCTTTAAAAGGTTACATGGTAATAGAAAGGCTCCTGGTCCGGATGGAGTTCTGGGAGGGGGGGGGATTGTCGCGGGCAGCGCGGGTAACCTCATGGAGATTTGGCAGGCATGTTTCAACGCTTGCCTTCGGAAGGGTGTTTTTGCCTGCGTTTGGAAAACAGTTAAATTAGTTTTAATTTAAAAAAAGGAGGGGGAGCCCTCTGATCCTGGAATATACAGGCCGATTTGCCTTTTGGACGAATCTCCAAATTGTTCGAAAGGATTATTACATCAAGACTCAATGATCATCTGGGGTTGTCCGGCCTTTTCTCTGAGAACCAATTTAGTTTTAGAGAGGGGCGGTCAATCCTAGATGCAATCATAAAACTCAGACGAATAGTTTGTAAGTGGATTAATGAAGGGAAAATGGTTATAGCGGTGGCGTTCGATATCAAAAACGCTTTTAATTCACTATCGCGGAGGGTGATCCGCTCAGTCATGATCTCCATGGAGTTCCCAAGCTACTTGTGCGGGATAGTCTCTGCGTACCTATCTAACAGGGGTTTGGTTTATGCCGATTCTGAGGGTGCACAGTGGGCTGGAGACCCCCTATTTTTGGCCAAAAGTCGATCTCGTATTTATAATCTTTGATGTATGTTTTCATGATACCTAAACATTACAGAACATGCATACAAAAAATTATAATCTTTGGACCGTCCTGACGTTTGCAAAAGATACTTTTGTTGCAATTATTTACTGAATATTTTTTCTCTAATAATTACAATTTTTGAGCAACAGGTCGAGGATTCAATTACGAAAAAAAATTTTTTTAATAAAAGTATAATACACGAAAGTGTAAAAATATTCTTATGAGTAGGATCACGAAAAAAAATGTATGATGTATTTTTAGCGTTTATTTTAAAGAGAAAATATCATATAATTGACTTTAAATCAGTTGTAACAGCATGTTACTAAGCGTCACGCGGGCTTCACGTGAGCACCCCCATTACGGGCCGCATTCCGATCCCCCAACTCGAAGGTAGAAGCTCGAGAAGAGGTAGCTGCCAGGTAGGGTAGCACCCCAAGTGGAGGTAGCGCGACCGGTATAAAAGCCGGCTCGCGGAACAGACCGATACCATTCCCCTGAGTACGACTCGGACAAGCCTCAAGGCGCACTCTGAAGCTCCGGTCGTATTCGCTCCCATCCCAATAGTCGTTCTAAGAGCAGGGCGTTCTCTGCTTCGGTCGGGTGTTCCCGGCGTTCGACTTCCTATACCTCGTCGTTCTAGGGGCAGGGCGTTCTCTGCCTCGGTCGGGTGTTCCCGGCGTTCGACTTCCGACTTTCCGTCGTTCTAGGGGCAGGGCGTTCTCTGCCTCGGTCGGATGTTCCCGGCGTTCGACTTCCGATATCCCTTGCACGAGAGAAGATTCTCTCCGTCTTCGGACGCAGCGCACCGGTAACCGTCGACGACTCAACAAGGCTCGAATACACGCGATATCACTTATTTTTTAATATTTTGACTCCGTACCGTACGAACCGACCGACTTAGAATTAAGAAATTTAAGTTGTTCATTATTCGGCCAAAGGCGCACCAACAATTTACGCAGTTTATTTATTTTCCGATTAATACTGATAGTTGTTCATTCACTCACAGTTAGAATTATACCCATTTATACCGTTGAAACATTAAATTGTTTAACCGATAAGGAATTACTTATGTACACATTATTAAAGTGTTTATTTCCGATATTTATACCCATTTATACCGTTAAGATATTAGATAATTTAACCGTGAAAGAAATACTCATGTACTCATTGTTAATGTTTTCTTTTATAATTATATTATTAGTCCAAGTACTCTCTTGAATAAATATTTATTTTTTCTTTAATTTATTTTTGTTAATTTGGAGTCTCCCGAAAAACCACACGAACGAATTCTGGCAAACCGGCGAGTTATTCCGCGTCGTAAGAATCCGCTTTGCTAACTACGCACTGTCGTAATTCCGCATCGTAAAAATCCGCTTTGCTACCTCCGCACCGTCGAAATTCCGCATCGTTACGCACCGCCCGTGAGGCGTAAAAATACGCACCGTTACATGGCGCCCGAACAGGGACCGGTTTAAAGCTAAAACAAGACTCCAGATTTAGAAACAAATGAGTACATGGGTTAATTATTTACTTAAAGATCAAGTTGTCGAGATATTAGAAACCCATAACATTGATAGTACTGGGACATTAGATAATTTAAGAAAACGACTTCGGTTATTTATTTCGCGAAGGCTTGATCTATTTCAAACTACCGCGGGTAACCTGGACAATATGCCAAAGAGCAATTATTCGGCCAAAACCGACGATGAACCAGTGGAGGAACTGGTTGTCCCACCGGCATTAAGCATAATGGAGCGGGCAAAGTTTCTAAACCAAATGAGGAAATGCGTAACGATGCGGAATTTCGACGGTGCGGAGGTAGCAAAGCGGATTTTTACGATGCGGAATTACGACGGTGCGTAGTTAGCAAAGCGGATTCTTACGACGCGGAATAACTGGGCGGTTTGCCAGAATTCGTTCGTGTGGTTTTTCGGGAGACTCCAAATTAACAAAAATAAATTAAAGAAAAAATAAATATTTATTCAAGAAAGCACTTGGACTAATAACATAATTATAAAAGAAAACATTAACAATAAGTACATGAGTATTTCTTTCACGGTTAAATTATCTAATATCTTAACGGTATAAATGGGTATAAATATCGGAAATAAACACTTTAATAATGTGTACATAAATAATTCCTTATCGGTTAGACGATTTAATGTTTCAACGATATAAATGGGTATAATTCTAACTGTGAGTGAATGAACAACTATCGGTATTAATCGGAAAATAAATAAACTGCGTAAATTGTTGGTGCGCCTTTGGCCGAATAATAAACAACTTAAATTTCTTAATTCTAAGTCGATCGGTTCATACGGTACGGAGTCAAAGTATTAAAAAATAAGTGATACCGCGTGTATCCGAGCCTTGTTGAATCGTCGACGGTTACCGGTGCGCTGCGTCCGAAGACGGAGAGAATCTTCTCTCGTGCAAGGGATATCGGAAATTGAACGCCGGGAACAGCCGACCGAGGCAGAGAACGCCCTGCCCCTAGAACGACGGAAAGTCGGAAGTCGAACGCCAGGAAAACCCGACCGAGGCAGAGAACGCCCTGCCCCTAGAACGACGGAAAGTCGGAAGTCGAACGCCGGGAACACCCGACCGAGGCAGAGAACGCGCTGCCCCTAAAACGACGAGGTATAGGAAGTCGAACGCCGGGAACACCTAACCGAGGCAGAGAACGCCCTGCCCGTAGAACGACGGGAAGTCGGAAGTCGAACGCCGGGAACACCCGACCGAGGCAGAGAACGCCTTGCCCTTAGAACGACGGAAAGTCGGAAGTCGAACGCCGGGAACACCCGACCGAGGCAGAGAACGCCTTGCCCTTAGAACGACGAAAAGTCGGAAGTCGAACGCCGGGAACACCCGACCGAGGCAGAGAACGCCCTAGCCCTAGAACGACGGAAAGTCGGAAGTCGAACGCCGGGAACACCCGACCGAGGCAGAGAACGCCCTGCCCCTAGAACGACTATCGGGATGGGAGCGAGTACGATCGGAGCTTCAGAGTGCGCCCTGAGGCTTGTCCGAGTCGTACTCGGGGGAATGGTATCGGTCTGTTCCGCGAGCCGGCTTTTATACCGGTCGTGCTACCCCCACTTGGGGTGCTACCCTACCCGGCAGCTACCCCTTCTCGAGCTTCTACCCTCGAGTTGGGGAATCGGAATGCGGCCCGTAATGGAGATGCTCACGTGAAGCCCGCGTGACGCTTAGTAACAGCGCGTGCTGTTACATAGTAAACCCTTGCTCGAATATAAGGATATGCAGGCAAACGCAAGCAGTCATCCTCCCGTTAATAAATTTTTATTACATGTAAATTGAGGACCATTTGTCCATTAATGACTTAACGTTCGACGGTAATATTTTTTCTCTGTTCTGTATTAATTTTCCTGTCTTTATTAATAAAGAATTCAACCACACGCACGCACGCACATACACGTACGCGCGCGCGCGCGAGATTACTTATCGCGAGTTTTTGTTGATTGTCACGAACATAGATTCTTTACGCACATCTTGTTACTGTAAGCACTTACTTGATAACATGCCGAATTCAATTAAAAAACGTGAAATCCTCAATCTAATTGATACTTCCAATAATAAAACGGATGCTTTTCAGTCAATTTTAACATACATAATTAAAAGACTAAATATGCCTAATTTAGAGGGTGAAGTTGAATGGCTGAATAAATTAAAAGCAGCGATTAGCACAATCAAAAGTAGGCGTAAGCAAAAGTGGGAATCAGTTAAAAGAACGAAAAGCAAATTTGAATCAAAGTTTGGAAACTGGATAGATTCTAAATTTGAAGTTCCTGATACAAGCATGTATCAACCACCATCTACGTCACATGATAGACGAGGCCGTCCATCAAAATCATTCCATGATATGGCTGACAGATCCAAGAGACGAATAGTAGCTAATATTTCCTCAAAAAATGATCATGATCCAATCAGAATATTGATGGCTTGCCAATACGCAGCTTGCCATTCTACAGAATCAGATCTGGCTTCAGTACTGAAGCGTTTTCAAGAAAATCCAACTGTGGTGCGACGAATTCTTGAAGAACCGAAAAAGTGCATAAAAAAGATAACAGCAGAAAAAGCATTGTCTTATTTATTGGATCGTTCTTTATCTAAAGAAGATTACATTAGTATGCGCTTATTTGTTAAAAAGCATGGAGCGGATATTTTTCCAGCATACGATCATGTTCGAGCTGCTAAAGAGATGTGTCGACCACCTAAAAATCTTATCCAGTTACTGAAACTAAAGCTGAAGTTCCTCTTCAAGCCTTATTAAATCACACTGCCAAAAGAATAATTCAGTTACAGTCCGATGTACTTCGTCATTGCTTTTAAAACATTAATATTGAAGAAATAGAGGCAGTATTGATTTGTTCTTGGGGGTTTGATGGTAGTAGCGGTCATTCTTTGTATAAGCAACAATATAATGATAAAACAGTAGATGTTGATGATGAAAACCTCTTAGCTACTACTCTCATACCACTTCGACTAATAACTGAAAGTAATGACATTCTTTGGAATAATAGAACGTCGCAGTCAGTCAGATTCTGTCGTCCAATCAGGCTACAATATGTAAAAGAGTCAGGAGATATAATTAAAGTTGAAAAAAAAAAATATTGATACTCAAATAGATAATTTGGAAAATTTTGAAGTTCTTTCAACTGAAAATCAGAAGATTCGCGTTCACTTTAATTTATTCCTAACGCTTATAGACGGTAAAGTTCTAAACTATATTACAAATACAAAATCGATGTAAACATGTCCTATCTGTCATGCTACTCCAAAGCAGTTCAACAATATTTCCAATATCAATAAAGAAACAGATATTTTCTTTCCAGATCCTAAATCCTTGCAGTATGGAGTGTCTCCTTTACATGCTTGAATAAGATTACTAGAGTGTTGCTTGCACATTTCTTACAAACTCGGCGTAAAAGCATGGCAGATGAGAAGTGATGAACAGAAAGACTACTTCAGAAAACGCAAAATTGAAATCCAAAAAATTCTTTGGGATAAATTGGATATTAAGGTTGATAAGGTAAAGGCAGGAGGTAGTGGTACTAGTAACGATGGTAACACTGCACGCAGAGCATTTGAAAATCCTGAAACATTTTCCAAATGCTTAGGTCTAGATCCCGATATGATATGATAAGAAATTTTAAATACATCCTTATAGCATTATCTTGTCAGCTTCCAATTGATCCTGTTCGATTTGATGAATTATGCTCAGCAACTGCTAAAATCTATGTTAATATGTACAATTGGTTTCCGATGCCTTCTTCAGTTCACAAAATTCTCATACATGGTGCAGCTATTGTTAAACATAGCTTATTGCCAGTTGGAATGTTAGGAGAAGAAGCATCCGAATCTAGAAATAAAGATTATAAACGCTTCAGATTTGATCACGCCAGAAAATTTACTCGCCGTGCAACACTGGAAGATGTTTTTAATAGAGCTATGGATTCTTCTGACCCAGTCATATCAACATTAAGTCTTGATTCACGACTTAAAAAAAAGAAATATTAAACAATTCTAAAAGAAGTGATCAATTTGCTTGATATTCCAAAAATTGATGAAACAAGTTCAATTGCTGAAAAATCTGAAGAAGACTTGAGTGGTCTTCCAGAATTTTATGAAAAGCTATGCGATGTTAAATTAACTGAAGAGCAACAATAATCTAGCTTAAATATTTAAAAAAACCGAAAAAACAAAAATTAAAAAAATTTTAAATATATAAAAACATAAAAAAAATTTAAATATACAAAAATACAAAAA